>NW_019174280.1:6259529-6470164 GCF_002260705.1 Seriola dumerili
TATATATATATTATATATATTTTATGTAGGTGTGCTACCTTAAAAATTTGACTTTTTAAAGAGTTTCATGAAATGTTGTTATGGTGTCCCTCACTGAATGAGGAGATAGAAAAGACACTTCTTTTGGCTGATATTTATTGATTATATATTGATATATATTGATTCATTTAGCAATTAGTTACTTCTATTATACACATACATTAATCTCTATCAAGTTGTTTTTTTTAAATAACGTTCAATACTTGACCTTGAAAATAGTAGTTTTACAAAGCTATCTTGACTGAAGGTCTCCTCCCTAGCTTGTTTCAGAGCTTTCAACCATATCCATATCAGTAGATGGAATTGCCTCAGTTGTTAACTTAACCTTGTGGTTTATGGCTAAAAGAGGGTTTGATGTGATAGTTCCAGTTCCTAGCAATATGCTCATTTGCTTTCTTGCCAAGAGGTGGATGAGAGGATCAGTACCACACTCATGTCTGTGTGCTGAATATGAAGCTGCCATCAGCAGTCAGTTAGCTTAGCTCATGAACCTCATAGAAACAACTACCCTGGTCCACAAAGGCATCAAAGCCACCTACCAGCACCTGCTGACATGTTATATCCTAATTGTTTAATCGGTGTAAAAACTGAGATAAAAAGATGACAAGTTGCAGTTTTACATGGGTTATGTACCGGACTGTTTCTTGACCAGGTACAGTCACTCCCTGAAGTTACTGTGAGGTTGCCAGGCAACCAGTGGCTAATCTAACAGTAACTTGATACAGTAGCTGTGTCCCAATTCAGGGGTTGCATCCTTCAGAGGCTTTGCGAAGGCTGAACCGAAATGAGACGGTCTGGCCTACAGAGGCTCTCTGCTTTGTGTCACCAGCTGTGCCTGCCCTTACAGTTTCATAGCAAAGCACTGCTCCTGTCGCCTAGCAACTTTGACAACATGTGACTATTTTTTACTTTACAAAAACTTGAGGTTTTAAGGCCATTTGATTTTTAGCAGTTGTACTGTTAGCTGAGCTGAAACCCAGTACTTAAATTTAAAAGTGTAGTCCTCAGACTCTGTTAGCGTTGTTTGCTGCCATATTGTTTTCATTACCAGCACGCAATGAACCTTGGGATAAGTTGGGCCATGAAGGATCCACCCGTTGGAGCTTTCCTTGCCCAGGAAAAGAAGGCCGCATTTGTCCGCCGCATTTGAAGGAGCCTTCGAAATGGGAAAGCCTAGTCACGCCGCTGGTTTTTTAAATGCAGCCTTGGAAGGATTAAGCTAACACTATGTGCGGTGAAGTGTCAGCTGATCTATATCCATGACAACTGAGCAAATTCCGATTGCTGATATAGACCATGTGATGTGGTCGAAACCTTTAATAAAATGTAGTAAGTGGACCTTGAGTTCTCACAGCCCAAAGTTAATTCTTCAGCTTGTTTGTTTTGTATGACCAAACTACAATATCACCAACATTTAAGACTTGAATAATTAATCAATTGAAAAAATACTTGTAGCTTATTTTCTGGTCAGTTTCTGTTATCAATAAATCCACTGATAATTCAAGATCTGCCTTCTTTTACAGTAATGTGACCGAATAGGCTCTTTCACCTGTGGAGTCTGAGGGTGTTTGAATGTTCAGCACAGCGGCCACAGTTATTTTCAGCCTTTGTTTCCTGTCAGAGTCTTGTGGAACCGCACGGCAGCATAATAATAGGAACAGTCTGACTTAAGTGTACCACCAATCACCCACTGTTAAAGAATCGTGTTTTGAATGGAGAGAGCCATTTATTCTAATTGAATGCTGTCTTTTAAAATCCATGCTATCAGGGTGCAGAGTGCAAACAGAAGCGGTGTGGTTCCAGTGTTACAGTGAGAAACAGACTCACCGTACAGATTACAGCTGCTTTAAATCATATTGGTATGCACAGACACTTCGATGGAGCGTGTACTTATATACGGATAGTCAGAGAGTGCTGGTTGTCTGATGCGAACACACACAAACGTGAGAAAAAAAAAAACACATGCACACGCTAAGCCAAATGTGGACATGCCAAACAGAGACGAACACAAATGAAAACAAAGCATGCAAACACAAACGAGATCCAGAGAATGAAGAAGACAGAGAGAATAGCACAGTCCCATCTGTCAAACAAATGTGAGGATGCTTCTCACACACACACTCAAACGCAGTCCCACACACACACACACACACACACAGCAGGCATCAATTAGTCTGAACTTGAGCGATATCTGCCTTTGTCCTTTAGCAGTTGGTCCTGAGGGGCTGCTGTAGAAGTTGCATGAAAGTTTGTTTAGAGCTGAGCGAGTGTGTTAAGCTTTATGAGAGCCCATGGGAGACATGGTGGCACACACACACACACACACACACACACACACACACACACACACACACACACACACACACACACACATTCATCCACTCATACACACACTCAGGCACGAGGCTTGGGCGGCAGCTCACACTGGCCCCAACCAACAGTGAGGAGTTTGTTGTCATAGCAACAGTAAAATGAGATGACTTTACTGTCAGCCGTAATGTTTCATGGCCCCCTTGCCGCTATGGCAACATAACAAGGAGGAGGAAGAGGAGATTGAGAGAAAGAGAGCATCAGAGCCATCTCTGCATTCCAGTAGACTCCTACCAGGAACAATGTCACCACGATGCCCTTACTTCCTCCCCAAGACAAACACACACACACACACACACACACACACACACACACACACTGTGACAAGCCTGTCAAACACATGCATAAACACACTCACACAAAGACACGCAGACACAGACACCTTGAAAAGCCTGTCAAACACCCTTTCCACCTCGCCCATCTCTTTGATTGTGCGTTCACTATTTTCAGCTACAGCGTTATCGTCGCCGGGGCAATTTGAATTCATTATGCTCAATGTCAATATTGGTGCAACAACGCCGTACCTCAGACAGGTACAGCTTGTTGAATGAGCACACGTGCTGTCAGGAAGTGTGAGGAGTGAAAAGAGAGGAGAGAAGAAGTGGAGAGGAGATCAAAGACATTCAGCTCCGCCGAGCGTTTCCCTGCGCCGCGGAGAGAGTCGGATGGAGCAACGGGGTGACTATAGGCTGGCCGACTATATGCGGGAGCAACAGCGCGGCAGCTATACATCACAATTCTATATTTAGCCCAGTCCTTCCACTACAGCCTATCAACACTGTTAAGCAGAGTTTATCTACGCTGGTAGAAAAGTGAAAAAAAAGAGGAGATAGGTGGAAGAGCGACAGACACAGAGGAGAGAGAGAGAGAGAAAGAGAAAAAAAAAGAATAAAGCATCAGGACGAGAGAGGATCTGAGTTGTTTTGCTCTGTTGCCATGGTGACACGGCGGCCAGAGCTGTAGCGAACTGACAGTTGTCACGGCACAGCGGGTTGCCATGGGTGACAGCTGTCAGTCAATCACGCAGAGTGAGGGGACAGATCGGCAGATGATCACCTTGGATTAGAGAGCGATCGCACCACACGGGGGCCAGACAGAACATATCTGGACTTAATTCATGTCCTAATGGTGCTGCTCTCCGGTGTGTGTGTGTGTGTGTGTGTGTGTGTGTGTGTGTGTGTGTGTGTGTGTGTGTGTGTGTGTGTGTGTGTGTATTCATCCATATTTGTATGTGTGTGCATCCTTTCAGTTTTGCAAGCTTTTTGTACTCCTGTCTGTTTATGTTTGTGCATCTGTGCTCTTTTTTTTTTTTTTTTTTTTTACAAGAATTTGTGTGTGCATGCAAATTTAGGTTCGCGCCTTCATTTGCATGCGTCTGTGTCCGTGTGTCTGTGCGAGCACGTGTGCATCCCACAGAGGGAGGGTGTGTGTGTGTGTGTGTGTGTGTGTGTCCAGACTCTGAAACATGTTCACAGGACGAGTGGAGCCGATTACATTTTGCTGTAGCTGCTGCCTNTGTGTGTCCGTGTGTCTGTGCGAGCACGGGTGCATCCCACAGAGGGGGTGTGTGTGTGTGTGTGTGTGTGTGTGTGTCCAGACTCTGAAACATGTTCACAGGACGAGTGGAGCCGATTACATTTTGCTGTAGCTGCTGCCTGGGTCCTTCCCACAGCTGTCTGTGCTAGAGGACAATCAAAGGCCTGGTTGTGAGCCTTCTGATTGTGGTGTGATACTCAGGGCCGTTCCCCTTCAATTACCACACTCTGCCTGCATCTAACGAGCACAGCATTGCTCTTATGTTAGGAGAATAATGGTCTGATTAGACTAGGGATGGATTTGAACTCACACTCTTAATTTGTTTCTTTCCTTTCTTGGCACATCTCCTGATCATGATCATCTCTGGTCACAGGTATCCTGCTGTGGAACTAAGCCCAGCAGTTTAAGTTTATTTTGCACTCATTTACGGCTCCAACCTTGACAATTAAATTTTCTCCTGCTGTCGAGATGTTAAAGCACCAGAATCACTTCTGTGACCCCGCGACTATTAGACCTTTAGCAGCATTCATATGTTATGACAGCAACCCCCGTGTAATGTCAATACTTTGCTGGTACGCTGGTAATTAGAGGGTAGTTGTACAAGGCAAGATTTCCACAACCAATGAAGCACTAAATTTGCTATCCCAGTCAGAACTGGACAGAAAGCCCCGGAGAGAAATGATGATGTATACTTTTCCCCTCAGATCTAACGCAGCCTAATTTGGAATGTGGTGCCTCCCTTTGGCCTTTAACAAAAATGAAGGCTTTATGTGAGAAGCCAAGTGGATTTCACAAGCTGACCTTGTTTCTTTTCTCTCTTTCCCTTCTCCTCTCTACCCTTCTCCTCCTCTGCCTCTCTTTGGCCTCCCCTCTGTCCTGTCTCTGCTGCCTCCCTCTCTAGGAGTGAGCCCTGGGCTGGATGGGACCCACCATGCCCCCCAGTAAGAAGGCCCAGAGCCCCAGTAGTGGAGCCAGTGCCTCGCAGGGCATGAGCCCGCCGTACCGGCAGGGGGACGCCGCCACGGCAGCATCTGAGGCCGAGGCGGCTGACCTCTCCCTGTCCCTGTCCGCCTCCTTCTCCAAGGCCGAGGACGAGGAGCTCACCAGCCTCTCCTGGCTCCACGAGAGCACGGACCTCCTCAACAGCTTCAGCCACTCGGGGCTGCGTAGCGTCTCCCCTCTGCAGGACCCCGACGGTCAGCACCCCCGCTCGCCCTCCTCCTCGTCTCCCTCCCCGGACGACCCCCTGCTCGGCGACGCACACTCGGGTTACGACTTGGCGGCAGGGGCTAACCGAAAACCGCCGTATTCCTTCAGCTGCCTGATCTTCATGGCCATTGAGGATGCGCCAAACAAACGGCTGCCTGTTAAGGATATCTACGGCTGGATCCTGGAGCACTTCCCATACTTTGCAAACGCCCCCACAGGCTGGAAGAACTCAGTACGCCACAATCTGTCGCTCAACAAGTGCTTCAAGAAGGTGGATAAAGACCGGAGCCAGGTAAAGACATCAGCAGTTGTGTAGAGAAATGTTGGATCTTATTGTCTTCCTTTCAAGCCAAGGGCTGTGTATCAAACCTCAATACTTTAGTAACAAACGACATGTGTCCATAGTAGCGAAATCTGACATCAAAAGCGCTTTTCTTCGGTTCATTTACATATTTTCTGACCTATGCACTACCAGTCAAACGTCTTAGAACAAGTTTTTCCAGCAGTTATTGAAATTTACATAAAAGAATCACGGACTCATCTTGTTGAACTAAATTTAATCCAAACTTTTAACTCATGCAGCAGCCGAAATCACTTGTGGCGTTTTTTCTACAGTGCAAATCAAATATTGTTCAGAAAGTTCGTCCCAACACTCTTGCAGTTCCCACAGTGTTGCAGTTGTAGGCTGCTTTGCTTTCACCGTCTGTCCAGTCCATCCCAAACCAGCTCCATGAGGTTTCAGTCTGGAGACTCTGCTGGTCTTCATCATGTGAAGCCACCGTCTAGTTCTCCTGTTCTAATGTTGTTATCTTGCTGAAGGATGAAGCCCTGACCAATCAGTCTGTCTTCCTTTTTCTCACTGTTCTGATTGCAACATACCTTTAGTACTGTATGTTAACAGAGTTTGTTCCACCACTGCCTTTGTACAGACAGAGGGTTTATAAGTCAATAAAAGTTAGGGCACCTGTAGGAATTGTTTGCATTAACTTTCAAAGCTTCATTTACTTCCACTGCTGGAGGAAAGCTGTAAGTGAAACAGTTTCTTAATCCATGAAACAGGCCTGTTTTCTATGAACTGTACTTGATTTTTCAGTGTTTGGTCACCTGGAAAACAAGAAACTAGAAAAATGTGTTTGTTCTAAAGCTTTTGACCATTAGTGTGTTTATTTAGATAAACTTCTTGAATGACTGCCCTTGTTCAGACAACATTAAACAGTGATGCATTTAGAATTCTGGTTTATTTTGTAAAATGAAAAAAGGGGGATGTAGAAAGAATGTATTTATTTTCCATAAACTTAGGCATTAAAAAAAATATCACGTAGGTATCAGCAGGGTTAAATCAAGAACCTGTCAGTGACCGCCTGAAAACATGAATTTTCCTGTCACTGCAACCTCCCTTCACCCAGTTGTCCCATATGCTCAAAGATGGACTGCCATGAGAAGAAAGCAGAGATAGCAAGCAGATTCTTGTCTTTTTTGCCATCAAAAAAAGAACAGAGTGGTGCGTCTGTCTGTAGAGAAACCATCAAGCATTAGCTAACTGTGCATGTCATTCTAGTGTGGAACCCCCCAGGTCAGCCGTGTAAATCTGTACTCTCGGTTTACAAATCCGTGCACGCCGTGTATAAACAGTGCTCTCCAATTCATAATCTGTGCCCAGAGATTAACAATCCGAGACTGAAAACTATGGTTTAAATCTCTCAGTTATACTTTTAAACACGTCTCACAACATGTCCAGGAACCCGAGCAGCAGCTCGCTCTATCAGTATGTGAAGCTAGTTAACATTAGCCAACTTTAATTTAGCAGCCAAAGTGGAGATTACAAAGCAGTATGTGAAATAACATTAGCTAACAGACAATCCTGCCTCGGCTTTCAAACGAAATTTCAAACGATTCCCAGCCCTAATTCAAACTAATGCAGGGATTTTTTAAAATCAGTCCTCATTAATCATATTCTTAGTTGTTAAAGGTAAAATAATTCTGCAGCCACGTGGTAAATACAGGCCCATTATTCACTCTATCATGTGTGGTTATAACTTATTTCACAGCCAGACAGTTATCAGCAGTTTGCAGGCATATCCAACTTGAAGTCAAATATATTCTGTATTTTGTCTACAGCTGTACCAGATTCGGCCTTATCAATAGTTGATGATCTCTGCTTTCATAGTTCTCTTTCACTCTGACGTTCTGTGCTTCCCCAGTGGGAACAGCATTTCGCTTTTGATTTAAGTCTTGATACAGTCTTTTATACTGGCTTTCCCATCCAGATTTTACTCCATTAAAGACTCGGGGTAAACGGGGAATGAATCCCTCACTCAATTAGTGCTAAATTAATACTGGAGGATTTAATAACACAGATGCCAGCAGACTTTAGATTTCATCTTGCCCGAGGGTGTTGGGGGTGGGGGACAAACAGCGAGGATCAATGCTAGCTTTGCGTGTTTAGCTGATTGAGATTGTACTAGAGGATATGGAAGCTCTTTATGCTTTCCTTGACCAGCGTGTGAACCTGAGCTCTTCCTTTTGAGTGAGCTCTGTGTGTGTGTGTGTGTGTGTGTGTGTGTGTGTGTGTGTGTGTGTGTGTGCACGTGTGTGTGCGTGCATGCGTGTGTGTGTGTGTGTGCGCACACGCCCTCACGCTATGCTGTCATCTGGCCCATGACTACAACGGCACAGAGTTTCTCTTGTATACATATCTCCATAGTAACTAGGTTGCAGTTGACATAAAAGTATGCTGTTGCTGTAGCAACGGGAAAACTGATTTGGCTTTACTGACTTAGGTGTGTGTGTGTGTGTGTGTGTGTGTGTGTGTGTGTGTGTGTGTGTGTGTGTGTGGTGTGTGTGGTGTGTGTGCTGTGTGTGTGTGCACGCGCATGTGTGTGAAAATGTGTTCATGTGTGTCGGAGCTTCAGATGGGCACTGAGCTGCTGAGTGGGGGAGAATGAGTGTACGTCCTCATATCCTCATATTGTGCTATATGCACATATGTGCTGGTGCATGTGTGTGTGCTGGCGTGTGTGTGTGTGTGTGTGTGTATGTGTGTGTGTCACCTGCACATGTGGAGCAGCATGTGTAGAGGTGATTTTGGCAAGGACAGCCTGTCTTGTCTTCCTGTCACTGCACACCGTTTAAGACAGCACGCTAATTAACCCTTCAAACCTATTCCCCCCTCTCTCTTTCTCTCTCACACACACACATGCACGCACGCACACACGCACACACACACTTCCAAAAACACACACAGGGCATGTCTGACGCACAAACAAACAAGTGCACACATACACACACACACACACACACACACACACACACACATACACACACACTTGCAAGCACGGATGAATGCTTTAAAGGACTCACACACACACACACGAGCGCTGTGTCGGTGTAGAAATGAGGGCACATCTCTGCAGACTCCTACTCTACCTGCCAAGTGCTGTGCTTTATCTGAAGCTGCAATTACAGAATCTCTGTAATTTTAGTCAGACTCTGCCATTCAAAGCTTTTCACTGAGAATATCTGCATGTGAATACTCCTTTTTCCTCACTGCTTTGCTTTTTCCTCACCTGTTTATGTCTTTTTGAATTGAGCATGCAATTACAGGGTCCCAGATATTTTTTCTTTACGTTGCATTATATTTTACTCATTGTTTGCTGTGAAAAAGAAGAAAGACAGGGGATTCGGTTAAGGGGAGGTCAAGTTATCGTTGTGAGGGATAGACAGGGAGACACAGGGACACATAGAGAGAGAAAAGGGGGAAGTGGAGAGACATGGCTTACTGTGAACGCACCAAATCATATTTCCATCAATTTACAGAGGTGGAGATTAATATGACAGTGGCCTATTTGTTCCAGTGACTGTATTTCTGGGTCATATCCAGGCAGATGACAAGATGGGAGATTAGTTTAGAATAAGCTTGGTGCTCTATGTGTGTGTGAGTGTGTGTTTGTGTGTGTGTGTGCGCGTGTCAGTCTTGCGTGTAGGAGTGCAAACTTGTGAGAGAGAGCGTGAGAGAGAGAGTGTGAGTCCCACGGTTGCCATGGCTTTGTTTACAAACAGGATTCTTGACTGTGCTGAATGACATGCCTTAATGACAAGTGTTGTTGCCCTCAGACTTCTGGATCAGCGCTGAAGATCAGTAACAGCACAACACACACACACATGAACACACAACCTCACAGTGATATATCTCTCAAAGCCTCTTATGAAATCACAGCAGAGAGAACAGGCAGTTTTGTAATCCAAGACTCCCTATGAAGTCTCTCTGTGTTGCACTTAAGTGTGTCACCTCTAACTTAACCTTGTCTTATTCAGATGAGAGGCGTCCTTGATTCTTTTACCTTTTAACTTGGACCATGTTGAACTGTAGCATATGGGGTGAGCTAAGGTTGTCTTGGCTTATGGTGGTTTGTTGATGTTCATTCATCAGCAGGTTATTTGCGGCACAAAGTTGCTGCTGCTGTATGCAGAAAGTGGATATGATTTTTAAACTACAAGCAAATTAATATTTTTCCTTAAAGTGTAGGTTTTTTGTTGTTGTTGTTGTAAAGTGTGGATATGGACGAACACTTATCTTTATTAAGCAGAAAGAAAGTGAACCTATTATGTTCATTAACAGCTCTATTCTGAGACTCCACTAGAGTAGTTTTGCATGATTCACAGTTTAAATACAGCCCTTATTTACCTCAGACTGCCTGTTATGAAGCCCCTGAGATGAGTCTCTTACTGAAACAGGCAATGTTAGCTTAGGCCTCCTTAAGAGACCGCCTTAAAAGCCCACTTTCATCTGATTGGCCGAACATCCGGAAGCCTGCCAATGGGCAGCACACCCAGCATTTGAGAGCAAGAGATCTCTGGTTGGTTAATATAATGCCCATTAACTGCTTATTGTCGGACATTGGATTTTGGTCGATTTAGTCTTTCAATCACAATCTATATGTACATTTTTTTTATATCTGCCCCATATGTTTATAGTTGTAAGTGTGGAAAATGTCTTAAATTGCTGTCTGAAGTGGAAAACCTTTGCTGTAAGGAAATACAAAAGCTAACATTTGCTGTCGCCAAACGACTGCATAGTAAACCTGTACCTTGTGGTTATTTGTATGCTACATTAGATGCCTGTAAGACTAGTCAAGTAGACTGTTTTGGGAGAACCAGTTGTGCTTGGAGCTGTATAATGAAATCCATGATGAGTTGACGTCAGCTCATTGCGGAAGCTGACAGAACCTCATTTTACCTCAGTTTAACTCATTAATTTAAACTCTTCCCTTGTTTAATCTGACATTGTAACATCCTATATATGACAGAAAGTAAGGAAAAGCTTAATAGGTCCCCTTTAATGTATTTTTATTTAAATCTGCTCCAATCAATATTTTGACAGTAAAAATGGTTCAGATTACCATGTGTAATATGAAAGAATTCACTCACAGGAGTGTGTTACCACCCTGTTCTGCTTCATTTAGTGTTGTAGTGTCTTTGAGCTAAACGTTTTGGTTTTATGGTCCACTGCTTCACTGGTTTGGTTCCGTCTTACTGCTTTCTTCCTTTAAGTATATTCTTTTTTAGTTAGTCTTTATTCTTTCATTCAGTGTCTGTACGCAAGGTCAATCACAGGTCACCATAGTTCATTGTTTATCTCAAGCCGAGTGAGTGTGCAGCTGCTCCACTCCCATCAGCAGTAACCATAGTAACCAAGGTTACAGCAGGGCCCCTTATCGATAGCACGTGTAGGGAGGTGTAAACATTTGAGGGAGAATGAGGGGCCTTAGAGTCCAAGGGCCAGATAGTGCACATCATCTTTATTAAGACAAAAGTCAAGGAAGATCCTCTGTGTGAGACATAATCATGTTTATACTTAGCTATCCAATAAAATTAAAAATGTATATGACATACATACATATATTTATTTATTTGGGAATATAGTTGGTGACATGCAAACTTGAGCCATGTGAGAACCTTTGGGTTTATAAGCACCCTTTCCAGGGGAAGCTTCAGATTTGGGATGGCATTACACTAGTTAGCCTGTTAATGTCTGTAATTTTACATTGCTAATCTCCTTGATGCATCAAGCTGGAATAAATTGCTCTGCTTAAGACATCGGGCATCTCCTGAAAGCTCCTTCATCCAGCTCACAAGGTTTCCATCACAATCATCAACCCTATTTTCAGCCTCATCAGAGGGATAGCTAGGATAAACCCACTGTCTGCTACCTGCTCAGCACCAAACAGCAGACAGAAAAACTAAGCAACCAGCCGGTGAACATAGTAGAGCATTTAGAAGCTAATGAGTCAGATATTTCCCTCAAGATTTGATGGAAACCACAACAGAGCTAAATGGAGGGAAACACATCTCCAAATAAATGCTAATGTTGCTACGTGTCTGCTAGATGTGTAAACTACTGGTTGTTTCTAGAAGAAACGTCGCGAGTTCGGCATCAAACTTCATTCTTTACTCGCCAAGAGCTTTCCCCAGATGTGAACAACAAAACAAAACCATCGTTAACTCTTTTCTCTATAAAGTCTTTTCTCCTACTGAAGTTAGCATGCTAACCAGCTAGCCTCGCCTAGTCTTGTCACTTTCTCATAGCGGCTCACTGTAGCCTCCAATCTGCCCTGAATACGTGGTGCTGCTCAGAGGTCGTATTATAATCTGTAGACACAATAATGGCAGAAACTCTTGTCAAGCGACAATCACCACTGCCCACTCCCAGTAAGACATCACTTTTGGTGGCAGAGAAAACTTACAAATAGCCCCTTTAAAATTTCTGTGTGACATATTTGTTTCTATCTCTCTGAGTCTTCAATATAAAGACATGCCTTGCTGTCACATACCATATGCAGCCCAGGGAAAGCAATTTTAAACATGTATAAGACTGATACTTGGTAGCTCTTGGAGAACTTTCATGGATGTAGAAATGATGCTACTGTGAAAAACCAAATACGAACCAAAACCCAAATGACCTCAGTTAAATTAATTGCCAAGTGACAGGATATCATAGCTCCTTTGGGAGTTGCTTACATTGGACTGGGCCCAGTTTGTGCCTCTCATGTAATCAGTGTTTTTACATTTCAGACTTTTACTTTCGAATCACAGATAGAAGCTACTGCTTGCGTAAAGGAACAGACATGCACATTATGAAATCAGTTAAAAATTTACTGCACAGCAGATGTGATATTTTTCACCAGTAAGTGTAAATGACCTGCCAAGTTTTTAAAAGTTTGCTTTGTATTATATTTGAAGAAAACAAACTCTTATCTGTGAGATGATAGTAAGCTCCAATGTGAAAAAAAACTGAAATGCAAAAATTATGTCCGCATGAGAAGCACAAACTGGGGCGAACTTTGGACTAAATTAAAACCACATGGAAAACAGGTTTGTGGAAGAAAAGTCAATTCATAACACCTGTAGAAGAAATTTCCACATATTACCCTGCTCAGTTTTTCTGTGCTCTGACAAAAAAAAAAAATAGCCTGTAGTCCAAGCAACATGTAACTTTTACACCCAACAGGCCGTCTTTGTCCTTGAGTCTCTTTGTTGCCAAATGGCATTCAACAGAACTGGCAGGTATCAAGCAACTTTAACAGATGAAATATCCCTCCTCTTCTTCTTTTCCTCTCCTCCTGCCTCTCTTGTATACTAAATGTATGTAATCACAATACTTGCAGCATGGGTTAAGTCATATTGCACATGAAAATGTAGAGGACAAAGCCTCTTACACTGATGCTTTGCATGTTTCTCTGCAGGGAGAGAGGCAGCTCTTTGCTCTCTGTGCATCATACGTCTTCTTTAATCTCATCCGATTACTGAGTAGAAAACAAAATTTACTCTCTCCTCTCATAAAAGACAATATGCCTCTGCAGTATATGCCATTGTTAAAGATAATTAAATGGTTTAAAGCTGTAGATTTGCTGGTGGACACAGATGTAGCAGCTGTTATAATAGAGGAAAGGATGAGTTTTCTTATTGTCACAGGCACTAGGGATTTTGGTCGGTTGTTCGGTCCACCAGTTTCGGAGAGACCGAAATATGTGAACTATTAGATGAACTGCCATTACTTGTGGTACAGACATTCAGGACTCTCATATTGGATTATTATATTATTATTGCCATTACTTAGATATTCATGACTTCCAGAGGATAAATCATACTCACTTTGATGATCCGCTGACTTTTCCTCTAGCGCCACCATGAGGTTAACAATTTTTGGTTTTTGGGAAACGTCTCGTTAACTATTGGATGGAATATTACATTATTATTGCCATTAAATTTGGTACAGATATTCACGTTATCCTCAGGCTCCATCAGATAACAATGAGAAAAAAATATATATATTTTCAGCTTTATTCTTTAAAAATAAATAAAATGTATAAAATTGACAAAATAGAGGAGTAAGGGTTGGTATTAATAATGTGAACTCTTTTTATTGCTTTTTAAGTATTTCTGTGTATATTTTTACTGCAGCTATGGAGTTTTGTCTGATAGGGAGGTGTCCTTTCCATATTGATGCTTAATGTATATATGAAAAGATAACATTGCAGTCAGGAACGCAGTAGCAGTAATGTAGTGCTACTAGCAGGGTCAGCGGTGGCACGACTTTTTAATATCTCCCATTTCCAAGGGAGACCAGCCCCCACGGCTTATATAACACCGGAAACAGATGTTGGCAACACACAATCATCTCTCCCTCTCTCTTTTTCTCTCACTCTCTCTCTTCCTTTGTGTCCTCTTTCTTCCCCTTTTGTCCTTTACTCACACTGTGACATGTTCAAAGTATATGTGTTTTCTCCATGATGAATATACCTGCACATTGCTCAGTTTTCCACAGATTTTTTTAGCACAGAGGCTGCTCTTGTAATCAAAACCACTACAAACTAGTGTAGTGACACAGATACATATAATTAAATCCATTTCTTTAATATTGCTTAAACTTGCAGTTTAAAGTCTAATGCAGTGCCAAGTCACTTTTAGTTTCACACTGTGTGCGGTATTTGTGAGAGGAGGGGTTAATGTTTCCCGTTGTGGATTATTTGTTGTGTAATCCTTCGCTTTAGCTGCAAACACCACAGTGATGCAACTATTTTATATCACATAGATGCAACACAAATAAACACATCATCCAGAAAACCGCGGTGATCTGAAGAGTAAGACCAGATGGGAGCATGGGAGAGCGAGAGGAAATTATATAAATGGAGATCACTAACATAGTTTCAGGTGAATGTCCTCCATCACCTGCTTTGCTGCTGTAAGATCCTCTGTTGTGGACGTATTCTATTTTTAAAATCTGTGTCATACTGTATCAAAGTCAGAAATTTTAAAACCCATCTCTGACCTCAAATACTCTTTTGTGATAATTTGATTTTGAGACATGCTGCCTTTTTCTCAACTTGATCAGGAAATGAAAAGTCCATTTCACCTCCTCTTGCTTCCAAGCCCAGATGATGCCTGTTGCCAAGGCGACTGCTATAACCCAGGTGACAGACCCTTCCTGTGAGCTGCGCCCTGTGATTGGCCTGTCGAACCAGGGGGGTGGGGGGTGGGGTGGGGGGGGTGTCCACAGATTGAGCCTTTTGATTGGCTGGCTGGTTGGCAGAGGCAGGGGCCCCGGCAGACAGAGATTCTGTAGAGAGCATTGATTTAATCGGCTGGCAAGCGGGCAGACAGTCAGTGCACACGCACACATGCGCGCACACACATAGACGCGCACACACACACTTACACAAACGGCTGGCGGGCTGGAGGTGCAAGGGGAAATTTGGCCCAGTGGGGGTCACCTCTGTGGGAGCGATTGTATGTGTGTGTAATATCATGCTCTCCAGGAGAGGCGTTGCTGGCAGTAATAGAAGCACTCCCAGGAGCAGACCACGCTGGGTAATATCACACTCCCTAGGGAACTCGCCATACACACACACTCACTCACTCACTCACTCACTCACACACACACACACACACACACACACACACACACACACACACACACACAGAGAGAGCAAAACACAGCACATATGGCCTGTGTTCAACATGAATGACATACTAATGCAAAGATCCAGACAGGGGGGACACAAATCAACAGTGCACACACATGCTATTAGCTTCTTGCATTCTTACAAGGTCAGATGATGTAGTGAGCGGTAGCAAGGTTTTTGACTCATTCACTGGACATTGTAGGATCAGGAGACACACTGAGAGAGCAGCATTCACAGACGCTCTGGATGGTAATCTTTCATGAGAAATTATACAAGTTGAATTGTCATTTATTTTACCAAGGAGTCTATAAAACAGGAAAAATCAGGTGTCAGACATGAATGTGGAGGTTAATTTAATCCAAGTTTTTGAAGCCTGCAGCAGGATATGTCTTGCAGCAGATCAGATGCCAATGCTTTTTAATATTCTGTCTGTGCACCGACAGTAATGTTTATAAAATATCATTCTAGGTGATTTAATTTGAAACTTTGGTTGGTGTATATATCTTCTATATTTATTTTTGCAATGTAATCAGAACAGAGTTCTTACCGTAGTCAATGCAATACATTAAACAACTTCTCCAGATTTTATTGTAACTGAACTGCTATAAGTTCAATTTTGGACTTAAGTGAGAGATAAAATTAAGTTGTGACCATATATATGACAGACACACTGTATAAACACCCGCCACAGTACTCAAAACCACCTCTGTGGTAGTCCCCCGCTACAGTAGGTGTCTCCAGGACCACATTTCGCCATGATGAGACACAGACTCACAAGGTGAAAACAAAACCAGCCACGCTGTCTTTTGAGATCTCACTGCTTAGATTGTCAGCATGTTGACAGGCATCACAGCTGGTGGGATCTCATCACAAGATGGTCTCTACTTTTACCAAAGTCTTAGAGTGGAATGATTGACACTGGCCCCTTTCATACTTTGATTGGCTAATTGTCTGTGTCTCCTCAGAACACATGATCAAGCACGAGATCATTGGTCCTCTTACACCTGGCTGTAATTTACATGATAAATGTTTTATTTTTCACTTTTAGTGATGAACTTTTTTACTCCTTAACGGGCTCTTTTCTACGTTCTGAAGTGTATTTCTTGTTTGTTGATGTTTGATGAATCTGGGTCCACGACCCCTAAGATGTGGCAAATAAACCCGGGTGGTCACAATGTGATTAACATGATAGTAAAGCAGAGAAAAATATCTTCTCTCTTTCACTGAGAATATGTTTTAGATACAGAGTAGTTCCAGACAACAGCGCACACAGCGAGGTCTGTGAATGATTATTTTAGAGGTGTAATTGTATTTACCACAAACAAAATGTCATTCATCTCTATTTTATTGCAGAAGTCTCAAAGAATGTGTAACTAAAACTAAAGCTATCTGCGTGACTAGAAGGAAATATGTTTGTGTTGATTATTTGGGTGAACTGACACTTTACGTGGCCACAAGCCAAAATGGTGGGAACCACTGATGTAGTGGAAACATTAAAGTGTGTTTTTCTCATCCACTTCAACACAACTCTACTCAGGTTTTAGAATTTGTCTCCATTGCTCACATGCACGTCTCTGGCACATCTGACATTTCCCTCTTAATAGATTCCTTGCAGTATTTGCAGAAATCAGAAGCCTGCAGTCATGACATCTCCCCGCCCTGTAGCCTGTACCTGTAACATATCACAGAGCACTACAAAGTGAGCTGAACACGAGGCAGGACGGCTTTAATTTTATATTTACTTCTCCCTCGCTCTCCCTCTTCCTCTGCCATTCTCTGTCTCTGCCGTACACAAACTCCAGATTTTGCCACATTCAGATGACAAGGCAGATGAAAGCACGGAGAAGGCTGCGAGAGATGGAGACAGGGAGTGTATTCTCGGCCCATCCGAGATCCCACCCCCTTTCTATAATCTATAGGCTGGTTTTCACTCAGATTGGGAGCCGACAGCTTCATTAGGTGAGGGGGGAAGCTGCTTTGATCTAAAAATACACACCATCATCGCCTCTGGAGTGGGAAAAGTTAAAGAGTTTCCCTGTGTCTTAATCAGAAAAAAAAGATGATTTTTATTCTGGGGAGAGGCAGAGGATTGGAAAATATTGAGTGAGGTGGCATTGAGGATGCATTAATTCTCATTCCTGCAAGTGTTATCTTCCTTGGGAATATGGGAATGTTTGCGTGGCTGAAGTGTGTGTGTGTGTTTTTTTTGTTTTGTTTTGTTTTTTGAGGGGGGGGGCAGTAATCTATCTGTGTTTGAGCCAGTAGATGCTGTTGTTTTTCTCAAGGTCTTTATCTCGGTGGGACTGCAGCATTGCTGTGTATACAGGTGGTTTGGTAAATAAGAATCCAGCACAAGCTCTGGACTTTGAGCTTGTGTTTGGGCTTTGGACTTGTTGGCTCAGGTCAGTGTGCTGTGATGTTTGTGATGTGCTTTGAGGGGCCCGATAGCACTTCCAATAACATCTCTCGCATCTCTCTCGCTGTCCCCTCTCCGCCCCTCCCTCACTCTCCACCTCTGTCTTTCTTTCTTTCAGAGCATAGGCAAAGGCTCCCTGTGGTCCATAGATCCGGAGTATAGGCACAACCTGATCCAGGCGCTGAAGAAGACACCGTACCATCCCTACTCGCCCGGCCTGGCCACCCCCTCCACCTCTCCACCCACCCTGCCTCAGACATTTCACCACAGGTAAGAAGGATTTTTAAACTGGCTGATTGATTTGATACATTTATATGACATATTTTCCAAATTAATTGCTTAATCGCTGTGCTTAATTTGATTAGATTATTTAGCTTGGTTAATTGATTAACACATTCACTGATTCACACACACATACATACGGTATATACACACATGTGTAGCGACATATATAGGTGGATGCTACAGTGCCTTCCTGTCTCCTCACTGGCCTCCTTCTTTTGCACATCAGAGCCCATGTGAGCAGATTCATTCTTGGACTCAGATTTTTCTCTGAGGTATTCAGACCTGTTGTATCATCTTTAAATGTTTTAAAATTAATTACATTTTATGATTTTATTGGTATATTTTGGCACAGCAACTTATAGATTATAATAGTTTTTAGGAAAAGTCTCTCACTGCGTCAGCTGCCTCAGGGTGTTTACGCAGGCCTCTGTCCAGGATCATCCTCTGTTGCACCCAACAATGTAACATGACCTACTGTCAATCTCTGTCACATCCCTCTGACCGCCTCCTGTCTAAGTCACTGACCGCTTCGCTTTACAGAGAGTTTTTTCCCTTCAGCCTGGCTTTTAATTTAGCATGGTTTTTAGTCATTAGTCGCTTAAGTTATTCACTTATTTTATTGTTAATGTTTGTTAATGTTATTAAAACTTTTAACATCTATTTTATTGAATTCCATTTTCAGCTTTCTCTTTTGATTTGCCCTTTTTTGGCTCATCAGTCATCTGTGAAGCACTTTGAACTGCACCAACCTGTATGAAAAGTGCCACACATGGGAAGTTTGATTGATTGATTGATTGATTTATTGAGTGACTGACAGACGGTACAGCACTGCTATCAATGTGTTCTAATTGTTTTAGGTCCCTTTAAAACTAACACTGATAATTCTGTCATGTTTTCTTCTGCTGACTCTTGAAAGACTTGAAGTTTCTTTCTTTCTCTTATTTATTTTTTTTTAACTGAACTTTTCCAACAGAGCAGGTTGCCTTATATGGCAGTTTAGATATGTTGGTTATGCTAATGATCAAACGCTTACCGCCTGATGAACAGGTGGCAGGTTGACAATGAGCGATTTCCAACAAGTCTGTGCAGTTGAGTTTCCTGAGTCTAACTTTGAAAGCTCATACAAACAGCCACACAGAAGAAAGTAAAGGCCCATTTATTTGATTAATCAAGTATTCAGTTAAAATAAGATGAATGGGCAACAGTTTGGATGATTAATCATTAAGTCAATTATCAAGCTGAGACATTCTCCAGTTCCAGCTTTTCACATGTAACATGATTCTCCACTTTTTGTCATTGATTTTCTGATTGATCGCAATTTCACTTTTAAGGACTGGATACTGAGTCTTAAAATAAAGATCAATCTTTGAATCTTTTTATGTACTTGGTTGCCTATTTTAGTCGATTTTGTAACATATTTTGTAGCAGGAAAATGGGTTTACAATTGTTGTTCACCTGTGGAATAAAAAGAGAGTCTAGTTTTCAGGATAAATTCTGAGAAACAAGCCAAGCTGAAAGCTTCAAAGCCTCTCTTCTGATTGGCTCACTGATAAACTGAAAACCACAAATATATCTTCTCATGGATCAACACTTCACATAAAACACCAGAAAAGTGTAAAATATGAGCCCTTTAAATTTTAATTTAATAGGAAAATCTGTTCCAATATTCAGCTTTATATATTTTGTAAAAATTGTAAATTTTTGGATTTTAGTGAGAAAAAAAACAAGCAATTCAAGGTTGTCACTGTTGGTCCTGGAAATTTGCATTTTTTACTATTTTCTAAACAGTGAATCAAAAAAAGATCAGTGCATTAAACGATAATAAGAGCATTCATTAGTTGCAGCCCTGAGGTACATAGAACATAAAACACGTACACTCCTCCACCTCTCTTATTCTCTCCACCCACTTGCCCCTGGCATTGTATAGCTGACCCACCCTATCCTCTCTTTTTTCTTTTTTCTTTTTTTTTTCTGCAACAACTCTCCCATCCCTCTTCCCATCTCCCTCTCCCTCAGGCACATGCTCAGGTAAAAGAACTGGTTGCTTTTTCTTCTCTCCACATGTTCACTTGTTCATTCCCTCACCTTCTCCCCAGTCTATCCTGTCCATCCCCCTGTTTCGCCTCTCTTCTCCTTCAGCTCCTCACACTCCTCCTTTCTGCTCCTCTCACTCTCTTGTCTCTTCTTTTAATACCTCACACACCCTCCCGCTCATCCTCAGGCATACATTACAACTAGTGGGGGCACCCAGTGCTCCGTCTTCTTTATTTATCCCTGCTGTGATTTATTCCCACTCTCTCTCTCTCTCTCTCTCTCCGCTCTTCTCACTCTCTCTCCACCACTTTATCATTCAATTAAATCCTCTTTTGTCTACATTCACTTCATTCTCCAGCCCCTCGCAGTCCCCTTGCATGCGCACAAGCCTCTCCACAGCAGCATCCACCTGTGTTGTTTCCTCCACATTCCTCTCCTGACCTCTCCTCCACCCTCCATCCTCTTCCTTCGCTAACTTCTTGGTTTCCGACTCTTTCGCCCATCCCTCTGGATATGTCAGCGAGAGCTACTATTAGTTGTCTTTCTTCCTTTCTTTGCTTGTTCTCTCTCTCTCTCTCTCTCTCTCTCTCTCTCTCTGTCTTCCTCATTCTCTCTCTCTCTCTCTCTCTATGAATACCCCACCACCACCACCACCTTCCCTCCACCCCGCTCCCCAGTTGATCCGGGCAGGTTGGCTTGCAGAGCCAGCGGACTGTGTAAGACAGAATAATTGGTTCACCATAAAATGTAAAAGTGTCATTTTGAACAATGAGGTATGGGGAAGTGGAACAAATTGGGGGGATATGGGTGGGGGGTTGGGGGGGGCGGGGGTGCTGAAGCAGAGGGCAGGGGGGAGTGAGGGGGAGGAGTGGGAGAGAGAGGGGAGGTTGTTCATTTGCATTGTGACACACAGTGGGAAATGAGAGAGAAAGTGAGGAGAGTCCATTTCTTGGTTAGAATGGAGTTGAGGTCCCTTATGATGCAGCACCTGAGGAGCGTGCATTGTGTGTGTGTGTGTGTGTGCGTGTGTGTGTGTGTGTGTGTGTGTGTGTGTGTGTGTGTGTGTGTGTTTGTTTGTCTAACCATGTTCATGGTGCTTTGTGGGAACTAAACTGCTGGACCCCACAACTTTAAAAAGCTGTTTGAGGATTAAGACTTGGTTTAAGGGTTAGGGTCAGAGTTAGGTTTAGGTTAAGGTAAGGGTAAGGGTAGAAGTTAGGCATTTAGTTGTGATGGTTAAGGTAAGGTTAAGGGGCATGGGAATGCATTTTTGTCAATGAAGGGTCCCCACAAAGGGAGCTGTACAAACGTGTTATCTAACCTTCCCAGCAGCCATCAGTTTTCATTATAACTGCAACTAACAATTATTTTCATTGTCAATTGATCCAATCATTCTTTCTTGATTGATTAATTATTTTGGCTGAAAATACTGAAAATTGTCCATCAATGTTTCCCAAGAGTCCAAGGTGACATCGTCAAATATCTTGGATGATTTAAAACAGAGAAAAGTACTAAATCCTCCCAGTGAAGAACCTTCAATCAAAGAATGGTGGCCATTTTTACTTCAAAAAATTAATAAAATGGTTAATTGTTCGTCAGAAAAGTTGCTAAATTAATTGATGATTAATTAATCGGTGTTGCAGCTTTAGTTTCCATTCATTTCTTCACAATATGAGAATCAACCCGAGACTTGCAGAGACTGAGAACTCTTTTGTTGCCTTCCTTGTACACATGACAGTTGTTTGCAGTTATGAGCAGGGGCCAGGTGCATTTAAGTGCAGTTCAGCATCAAACTCTTTAGAGTGAGCTGGTGAAAAATTTTAATGCATTTTGAATCCTTGAAAAGGAGAGCCTTCAAAAATGTCACAGCTTTTCTACAACTATGAACTCCAAACGTTACATATGATTGAACAGCATGCATCTTTCAAGTCTCTGTGGGTTTACTTTTTTGTATCGTCCTTAAATTAATGGAAACCAGCAGCTTTACAAAAGGTAGAAAATCAGTCTAAGAATTTATGGTGTGTTTTAGAAACAGGCCAGCAGCAATGTAAAGTACATGCACAGCATGTACAGTATGCTAATGGGCTACAACATGAAACCACCACTTGTATGGCCCTTTAACCTCTTTAGCGACACTGTGCTGCTGTTCCATTATACAGAAATGTTGCTGGATCCACATCCCGAAGTTTCCAAAGATATAAAACATGTCAGTCTCAATAAGCAAAGCACATTGATGATTATCCACAAGATATCTGTGCTTTTTCCATTTGATCCAATAGTGCAGCAATAAAAAATACATTTGTGTTGGAACAAGCAGATACAGAACAGATAAGTGTCCTGCAGTGTGGAAGGAATGTATTCTCTAACTTTAAAGGCACTTAGTGGTGAATTTAAGAAGAAAATTGGGTTCAATAGGGAATTAATATTACCCTTTGAAGCTGGCACAATAGGGCCACTGTTCACACAAAGTCAGAATTTGCAACTGCGGTCTTGTACTTTTAATTATATTAGACAACAAACAAGCATCCTGCCTTCAGGTTTCAGAGCACCATGGCTCAAAAAACACATGAATGGCGCAAAAGGTCATCCTTGTCCTTGGAATTAGTCATTTCAAAAGAAAAAATCCCCACTCAATGTCCACTTACTAGCTTTTTTTTTCCAGTTTTGGACACTATTACACAGTCTTCAACATAGTTCATAGTTGTTATGGATATGGATCTGTCTACGTGCACATATTCAAAACTTTTTGGATAATAAAAGAAAACAGGTGAAGACTACATGATACAGGTGAAAGCTCCAGGGATTTAAAAAAAATAATTATTTCTGTTTATTAAAACCAGAAAAAACACATCACTTTCAATTATGTCTCAGTATACTGTTTTGTACACTACGAGTCAGAACAGGCAATTTAGTTAAGATAAATTCTTTGTTAAAAGTTGTGAGTGATTAAAAACGCTTAAACACTTTTAAGATTTTAGCCTTAACATCTTATGAAAAAAGTCATCTCATAAAGCTCAAAGATCAAGATTATTTTTTGAAACTGTATAAGTAGTGAACCTTAAAAGTCATATATTTTACACTTTTCATGTGTTTTATTTGAAGTGTTGATCCATAAGAAGTTATCTTTGTGGTTTTAAGAACCAAATACTATCTCAGTGTAGTTTTACATCTCATCTCTCAGGTTTCTCTCTGGAGCTCTAGTAACAAAAGGTTGGTGAGGCAATGGGAAGAGAGGAGGTTTTGAGCCTCTCTTCTGATTGGCTGATTGTTTTCTGAGTGATCGATTGAAAATAGCAGATTTCAGGTAAACACTCAGAGAAATCAAATCCTGCAAGGTTGGATGGTGGGTCCAGGTGGGTGGGGCTTGGGGCTGAGCGGTGACTGCTTTTCTTGTGACATCACAAAGTTACAGAAGTCCTGACGGCTCGTTTCAAGTCTTAGTGTCTGAATACAGGCTGTGTGCATTTCTCTGTGGATTGAGCGCTTTGATACTTTCACAGTATTAATATAGAACCTAGACCTGCTTTATAATCAAACAACACATGGACATCTACCTTTATACTATATGGGACCTTTAAAGTGTAGATTAAAGGATCAGGGAATAAATCTTGTCAGAAGATGGTCCATATGAGCCAAGTGATCTAACACAAATGTACAGTCTGTGTCACAATATTAAATAAGATATTAACAGTTTCCTTTATATGTATCTTGGAACTCAGTAGGTCCAATCAATATAACACAATATCTTTTTCAAGAGCACTCACTCTCAAGAATATTATGTTATTAAGTGTAATGACTGTGAATTGTTGCACAGCTTGTCTATTATGTTAAGGTCAAGGACTGTCTCAAGCAGTTCTACAGAACTCAGAAGTGGACGATGAACGCAGAGAATGAGAAGATAGAGAGACAGGAAGTGGCAGAATGAAGAGGTGGAGAACAGAGGGGAGAAAGAGGCTGAGAAGGGAGGAGGGGGATAGAGGGAGAGCTATGACGCTTCTTTGTCCTCTACTCTTTGTAGCTTTACACCTCTTGGTTTTTCATGGACCATAATAACTCACGCCGCACCAGTCGACCCCCACCTGCAGTTTGCTCCAGCACGTGTGTCCGTGTGTGTGTCTTTATCTGCATGTGTGCACAAGTCAGTGCAGTTATGTTTTTCAGTCCAACTCTGTGTGTGTGGATGTATGTATCCTATGTGCGACATGTATTTCTAAATGGGTGCATGTGGATGTGTCAGACATGTGCAAGTGTGTGTGTGTGTGTGTGTTTGTGTGTGTGTGTGTTTGTGTGTGTGTGTGTGTGTGTGGAGGGGAGAGAGAGGGAGAGAGAGCATGCTGGGTAGTGTGTGTGTGTGTGGGTGCATTCCTTCACACCCCATCAGCATCTGGATGGGAGGAGGAGGGGAGGGGAAAATGGATGGAAGGAGAGAAGGGTGTCTCAATGGGTTTGGGGAGGAGCTCTCTCCCTCCGTTTCTCTCTTTCTTTCTTTCCCCCCACCCTCCCTCTCCCCTCACTCGCAGAGAAAAGATGAGGGGAGATGTTGGTGGTGGTGGGGGGGGGTGAGCGTCTGCCACGAGTTTAGTCCCTCGCCTACTACATTAAATGTACAGGGTCGCCTTGGCAACGGGAACGCCGCCATGGCAACACATGTAGTATAAGGCAGGTGCTGTCG
Source organism: Seriola dumerili (assembly GCF_002260705.1). Lineage (NCBI taxonomy): Eukaryota > Metazoa > Chordata > Actinopteri > Carangiformes > Carangidae > Seriola > Seriola dumerili. Next base: position 6,284,053 of record NW_019174280.1, read on the forward strand.
CACTGTGAAGCCATTTGTTGAGAGAGAGAGACAGCGCGGGGATGGGAAGAGAGACAGAAAGAAAGAGTGAGAAAAGGGGAGAGGGAGCGGGGTTGAGCGAGAGGGGGGAGAATGAGATGGGCGGGGGGTGGGGTGGTAGGGAAAACAGACAGGCTGTTAGCGCAGGAAAAATATGTTATCGCCGTGGCAACGCAATGTGGCAACTCTCCATGGCAACAGCAGGTGGCTCAGGGCTGAAATTTGCGTTCTGCTTTTGCTTTTTCGTGTTGCTCTGTGTGTGTGTGTGTGTACATGTACAGTAAGTGTGTGTGTCTGCATGCAGCAGTGTGTGTGTGTGTGTGTGTGTGTGTGTGTGTGTGTGTGTGTGTGTGTGTGTGTGAGTCCATCTTTTCCCTGCATCTGGTGAGGTGAGAGCCACATCACAAGTGCAGACGTCCAAATCCTCTCATTCAGCAGCTTAGCAGAACATAAAACAGGACTCATATTACAAAGGAAACTCTCCTGATGAGTGGAAACGAGTGGGTTGCTTTTTCAGAGTTCACAGCATCCCCAGGTGTTTTCTCTCCTGTTTGTGTGTGCACGCGTGCGTGTGTGTGTGTGTGTACATATGACCAAGATGTATGTTGTCAGCCACACACTGACTGTGTCTGAGAACAGCCTGTCTAACCACAGAGAGAGAAAGAAAGAAGCAGTCAGACGTGTTGCCTAATGGGGAACTAAAGACCACTCAACCTGGGAAAGCTCCTACATCCTATCTCTCTTTCTCCCTCTCTCTCTCGCTCGCTCTCTCTCCATCCTTATCCCTCCATTTCTCTCCTTCTGTATTAAAATTATGGATTCACCAGCAGAACTGTATCTCTTGTCTTCTTGTGTGTTTGTGTGTGTGTGTTTGTTTGTTTGTGTGTGTGTGTGTGTTTGTGTGTGTGTGTGTGTGTGTGTGAGTGAAGATGTCTCTGTCTATGTGAGAAATGCCGTCATTACCTCCCTCATTAGTGGTGCAATGATCACGTAAACTGAATCCCCGGCTTTGTGTGTTCTTCTTCTCCTGTGTGTGTGTGTGTGTGTGTGTGTGTGTGTGTGTGTGTGTGTGTGTGTGTGTGTCTTTGCAGCGTGTGTTTTAATGTGTCACACTATATGCACGTCTGTCTTAAACATGCCTGTGTGACATGAGCGTGTGTTAAATGTGTGTGCGCTGATGATGAGATTTTTTTCTTTTTTTATTTGAATGTGTGTGAATGGACCAGTGGCGGGCGGTGGGGGGTTGTCATGAGAAATTACCCCCATGGACTACAGCAGCGAGGCTGTAATTCTCTGAGGTAATCACAGGGAATAATGGCAACAGTGGGACACCCGGGAATCTAATCACTATAATCAGAACCACTGGCTTATGGGCTCAAATTCCTGCTTTGCTATCTGCCTCGTGATGAAGCCTGCTGGGCTGGTTGGCTGCTGCAACATGATCAAATGATTGACCAGTTTTCTCTTTCTCTCCACCTCACTCCCTCCATCCCTTCTTCCTTCCCTCTAGTCCTCCATTGTGGTCGGGGAGTCCCCTCTTCAGAAAGAACGGAGGAGTTCTCCTACAAGGTACCGTTTCACCTCTGCAAGTCTTATACTGTATGTGTGTGATCTCCTGCCTGTTTCTTTCTCTCTATCTCTTTCTCTCTCTCTCTCTCGCTCTCTCTCTCTCTCTCTCTCTCACTCACTCTCTTCCTCACCACCCCACAACCCCTCAACCCCAAACCAGCCCCTCCCTCCACCCTCCACCCTCTATGGATGTGCCTACTCCAATCATCTCAATTCCAAATCCCTCTTTTTAGAATCGCACCTTGAGAATACCGAGCGCTGAGTTCTGACACTTGGCTCGGCGCCAGAAGAGGAATGTTTTTTCTACGGAGGCGTATTTGAAGGTTAAAAAAAAAAAAAAAAAAAGGAGTGATGGAGACAAAGTAAGAGAGAGAGACAGAGAGAGAGAGAGGTAAAGAGAGAAGAAAAGGGGGAGAGAAAATCCCATCTTTAAATCAGAAGCTGGGGAGATATCCCCCTGCCTCCTTTCCTCATTCAACACAGCATATAGTTTCACTCTTTCACTCATACACCTTTTCCCTGTATTTCCCATTATTCCTCTCCTCCTCTCCTCCTCTTCCTCTCCCCCCTCCCGACCTCCTCCCTGGTGGCTGGACGGCAGTTTAAATGGACATTCAATCCCAATCAGGGAGCACTCCGGGAGCTCGCTGGGCTGCCGAGTCCTAAATGGAGGGGGAAATGGATACATTAGGCGTCTGCGGCGCGCCCTCCATTGCCGCTGATAATGGAGTAGTAATGGTCAAGGAGCCGAGGTTGGAGAGAGCGGCTGAAAACCTGGTCTCCCCCTAGACACACACAGTCTGAGAGTGATGTGTCTGAGCAGCTGGACAGATAGCTAGACAGACAGTGAGCGAGACAGTCAGGAACTCGGAGCGCACACGTGACAGGGCGAGACAGGAGAAGAGAAACTTTTTAAATGTGTAATGTGTTTCTGAAGGGAGAGAGGGTGCAGAATGCCCGGGTGTGATATTTGGAGGCGGCAGCAGGGAGAAAGAAAGTTGTGGCAGTCAGCCAGAGGCAAATACAAGGAAAAAGAGTCGAGGGGGGTGGGGGCTGCCAGAGAGAGTGAGTTTGGGGCTGTTAGTGCCCTGTGTTATTACTTCCATCTCCCATTCCCAGAGCTTTCAGAGCTGCTCCGCTCTGAGCTGATGTGGGCTGAAATCTGCCTCTCCCTGTGGCCCAGCACTGGCTCAGGATGAACACAAGGACAATGGCTGGCAGCTGTGTCCTCAACCCTACCCATCACTCCACCTCCACAACCCCTAAAGTTCATCATTCAATGATGAAGTCTTCCTATTTTATTTAAGTTCTGTAGTCACCTGCTATTATTTTAAAAGGAGCCTAATTTCAGTTGGATTTATTCGGAGCCAGTTCTAAGTCTTTATTAACCTGTCAGCTGCAAACAAAGTGTGAATCCAAGCCAACAGAAACATTGACCACCTCCTAAATGTTTAATTGCAGTGTATTTGTTTTTGGAGGATGTTTTTTATTGCACCTGCAGACAGCTAGAAAGCAGCAGATTGAACCCTGAGTATTGCATTTTATTCTACTCCTTGTACTTGTACTCATTACATTTCATGGGGATATGTTGCACTACAGCTCCACTGTAACCTATAATCAGCCTATAAAATATGATGCATTGTTACACAGTAAGTGAAACCAGCAAACAGTCTATAAAACTGTTATTATTAGCTCTGCCTCAACCAGCTACATCATTACAATGCTGCTTACATGTTAATGCATCAATAACATGAATCCAATATTACAATATACAATAATATAACACTGGCAGCATAATTGCTGCCAATATTTTTGATACTTTAAGTACATTTTGCTGATTAAATGTAATTTTCTATAAGCAGCGGTGGAAGAAGACTTCTGCTCCTTTAAAATAAAGAAATAAAATTGAGATAAAAGTAGCAATACTATAATAAATCTATCTGTCTATCTATCTAGTAACTAATAGTTGTGAAATCTATGTAGTTGAGTAAAAAGTACAATATTTATTATCTGTAGTGGAGTAAAGGTAAAGTAGCTTAAAAACTTAAATTACATTAAAAAACATTAAAAAGCCTGTCAATCAACACTTTAACACCCAGTGTTTCTTCATAATTGCAACTCAGTTGTATATCATTAGACTCTCCTTGCCTGAGAAATGTCCATCTCTGTCTCTGCCAGGTTGTAACACAGGCTTTCTACGATCCTCTAGGTTATTTTTTGGCTCCCTCCTGACAAAACTTTTTCCACCGGCTGAACTCGAACGCCTCATGATGCGCAAACTGAACTTTATGTGTAAAATCGATGGAGTGGCCCTTTAAGTTTTCAAAGCAACATGAGCCTCTATCCCATATCATCTTTGCCCAAATAGCAGAGCAAAAGATTTGATTTTCTTTTAATATGCTTATGGGAATATACTTGAAGATCATAGAAAATGCACCAATATTCAGACAAACTGCATCAAAGAACAGAAATGTAAAAGTTCAATCCAACCAGCGAGGATGTAATTTATAGCAGAATAGGCTGCTGAGCATCCAGCCTGATATTCATGATATCCATGTTTGGAGCTGTGTTTAAAACGTTTATTAAGTTACAGTAATTAAGTGTTGCTTTTATTTTGTCTCACCCCTGGAAGTCATAGCACATGTCACTCAGCCAACCACTTAAACACTCAGCTGAGAGTGTCAGATAGACAAGCCAGTTAGCCATCCAGTTAAACTGCCAGCAACATCAGCCCACCAGCAATCCAGTCAGTCAGTCAGCCAGTCAGTCAGACAACATTAGTATGCGTCCTGCCCTCAGACTCAGTACTCAGTTTAACACACGGCAGCCAAGCAGGCCGATAGACAGGAGGGGAGGGAGGGGGGGGGGGGTGTTTTGACTGAGTGAGAGGCCACTTTCAAACGGTTGCGTTCTCAAGGTCTGCTTGAAGTGACCTTTGAACCTTTGGACTGCGTGTGTGTGAGTTCAGAGAGAGAGAGAGAGAGAGAGTGTGTGTGTGTGTGTGTGTGTGTGTGTGTGTACTGTCTGCTCCGCTCCTCTGCCGGCCGTGTGGAGACTGCAGCCTGCAGGGCCATGTGGAACTCATTTAACAGGAGAGCAGAGGAGGCTCAGTGTGTATACGGCACATGAGAGCGGAGACGGGAGGGAAGCTGAGGGCTTCGCTTGCCCTGGAAAACAGGCAGGCAGGCAGGCAGGGAGACGGGCGGCAGGCGGCAAGCGAAGACGTAGGAAGCAGACAGAAAAGGCAGAGCAGCTGACCAGACGTAGGAAAAAAGACAGACTAAAGGATATTTTCTCTCCAGGAAAAAGGCAGAGATGCAGACAAACACCTCTTCTCTTCTGTATTTACATTTTTTTTTCCCTCAGCACGTCCTGCTTTCTGCTACCAAGCCGAGTGTTTTTTCTTTTCTTTTCTTTTTTTTTATTGCTTTGAGCTTGTAAAATGTATTGCTCCATCTCAATCTCAGTGAGTGAGGACAGGCTTTTGGGAGCGCTGCCTGCTCTTTCCCAGCTTAGTTTGTCACCTCATCTCCTCAGCATATGTCCCAGGCTTTTTACCTGCAGAGACAGCATGCATGCTCAGTCGGAGATATGAGTCACCACTATACATAGAATGACAGCGAGACTGATAGAGAGAGAAAGAAATCAACAAGAGGGGCCGGAATTAGAAAGACAAAGAGAAGCGTTTGCTGAGAAATTCAAACAGCAAAGCAAGGAGGTAAAGATACAGAGCACAGACATAAGAGGAGAGTTGTCTTGTGCTCGTGCTGTGGAGGTGTGTGTCTGTGTGTGTGTGTGTGTGTGTGTGTGTGTGTGTGTGTGTGTGTGTGTGTGTATCTAGGGTAAACACTGGTGGTCAGGAGTGTGTGGTTGAGCTATGAGAGGCCATGTCAAACAGAGCTTGGTATTTCCTTTCCCCTTTTCTCTCTCTCTCTCTCTCTTTCTCTCTCTCCCTCCTTCTCTCTATCACTTTCTCTGCTGATGCATGATCTACCACTCTGTGGCATGTGGAAGGGGAGTCGTTGCTATGGCAACCCAAAGCCTGACTTGAGCGAGAGGTGGGAAAGGAGGGGTGGGCGCATGTCAACCCGGGGAGACCTAATGCACTGCCCACACACACACACACACACACACACACATACATACGCACACACACACACACACACACACACACACACACACGCGCGCGCGCACACACACGCACAACCATGCAGCGAGTGATCAAGATTACAAAAGAGACTCTGTGCAGGGACTTACTTATAAGGTTATGGAGAGCAGAGCTGGAGATATCAGGGGCAGAGCCACACTAACTGGAGTCAATAAGATTACTGTGGACACAGGCGGCCGGGGAAAGGCAACAGAAACACACCAACAATGACAAACGACAAACAGATCCATCATAATTCATCTTTGTGTGTCAAAGCATGAATCAAATACACGTTGTGGGATTGTTTTCTGGGGGGGCCTTGTCATTACAACTTGTATGTTTTTAATGAGCCTGTGGTTCCTGGGGTGAATTAAATCTCTCCTCATAGCATCGATCATAAATTTACTGTACTGGTTTAAGATTTAAAACCCTCCAAAAAAACAAAACAAAAAAAGAAAAGCTGTGGCGAAACGTTTTAAGCATTTACACCTTAACAAATGCTTCTGCAGCAGACAAAGCAAACAGCAGGTCATCATTTGTGAAATGCAAACTGACCCCAGAGATGAAAATGACAGCTGTTTTAGTTTTAACAGAGATGGCTGTGCTGAGCAGCCAGCCCTGAGTAATGAGAGCTGTTGGCTGACATGTACGTACACTCTTCTCTTCTCTTCTCTTCTCTTCTCTTCTCTTCTCTTCTCTTTTCTCTTCTCTTCTCTTCTCAAATAGATAAATATATATTAAATAAACTCACTGCTCTCGCAAGTGTTGAAAGCGTATACGTAGCTCTCCCTTCTGGTCTGTCACAGTCAATTCTGTATTTGTGAAAATGGTCTTTTCAGGTCAGGTCTTTTTCACAAGTAGGAAACCAGAGGCAAGAGTTTGAACTTGATGGAAAGTCTGAAGCTGCGTAAGAAACAGTTTTTTTATTTTGGTGGATCTGAATGTTTGTTTTCATTCTGAAGTGTTTTTTTTTTTTTTTTATATCCTGAGACACTGTTGGTTCTGAACCAGAAAATGTTCCAGCGTCTCAGTGGACACAGTGGAAACTGAACTGAACTCTTTTTAAATGAATTCTCTGTAAAGTAGGTTAATTTTACATCGTGATGGAAACACAAGTTTATCTCTTTTTTCATTCTGCGTTTTCACTAATTCATAATGGCAACAGGAAAACCTATTCAGAACTTCAAAATATATTTAGCTTGATATTTTGGGAAATGTGTGTTCAGTTTCTTGCTGAGAAGTAGATGAGAAGATTGATACCTCTCTTGTCATGTCTGTACAGTAAATATGAGACAATAGCCAGTACCTGGTTAGCTTAGCTTAGCATAAAGACTGGAAATCAAAACAAAATCTGCCTATCAGCACCTCTGAAACTCACTATTAAACTTTTTAACTCTGGTTTAATCTGTACAAAAAACAAAATGCAAATAAACGTGTTTCCAGTCTTTATGCTAAGCTAAGCTAACCAGCTGCTAGTTCTATTCATATTTAACATACACAGAGAGAGAGAGAGAGAGAGAGAGTGGTATCAGTTTTCTCATCTGGTGTAATTCTCATAAGCGTATTTCCCAAAATGTTTAATATTACTTAACTGCACAAGTATTAAAAATCAAACACTGAGTATCACTGCAATATGTAGAACCTGCACTGACAGTGATGGCAGCTTTAAGCCGTGCGTCTACCAGCTGTCAGACTGGATCAGGAGCGTTAGTAACCTGTGATTTTCAGCTCTCCCCATAGATTTTCAAATGGCTTCAAGTGCAGGCTTTGGGTGGGCCACTCGAGGACGTTCAGGGATTTGCTCCAAAGCCTGTCTATTATCCTGAAAGTGTGGTTCAGGGTGTTGTGTTGCAGGAAGGTGGATCTTTGCCCCATTCTCTAGTGTTTTCTTCGAGGACTTGTCTGTATTTGGTGGCATTTGTACGATGATGCCAACATCGTGCTGCAGTGTAGTGACACCAGGTGATGGCCAGGTGATCAACAGCACCTGGTTTTTGCAGAATGAAATGCCTGAAGATTCAATTTTTGTCTCATTAGACCAGAGAAAGCAGTGTTTAGTAAACTCCAGGTGGGTTTGCCATATGCCTGTTTGTTCTGAAGAGTAAAATGGCACTTGGATGGAGTGCTGGAGAGACGGTTGTCCTTCTGGCAGGTTCTCCAGTTTCTTTGAAACTTGGTTAGCCATGGACTCCTCCCTGACCAAGGCCCTTCCTGCCTGGTCACTGTTGACCAGAGCCTTAATGATGGACTCTCTGTGGAAACTTCTTCATCTACAGAAAAAAATGTTTCCATCACAATCCTCCCCTGGAGGTCGACTGACGGTTCCTTGAACTGTTTACTTCACAGTAAACTGTGAGACATGATGAAGGCAGTTCACCTTGAAGTGATGCGTCTAAGTAGAGCTACAATAATGATTTGCAAAAGTGTCAATACTCTCAAATTTGAAAGTCTGTGTTATCCGTCTTTAAGTTCCAGCCGCCTGCTGTTCAGCTCACAGCATCAGACAGGCTGGATTTAGCCGAGCCCAGCGGTCGTTGGTAATTGAATGACTCGCAGCGGCCTTAACTCATTTATGACGCTTTCCCGCTCAATTTAACCTTGCCTTGCTCATCAATATTGCCCTGTTGGCCTCCTCAGACGGTCAGTGAATGCTCATCGAGCTGCTCCCGGGTCTTATTGGGGTCCAAACACATTTTGGAAGAAGCTTCCTGTGTGTTTTCCTTCAGTGCTCAGGATTAACTTTGAAATAGTGTGGTGTGGATCTGTGTTTATATCTTGTCTAAGTCCCTGTATCTCCTGCTCTCTCTTTTAGTTCCTCGTGGTGTGATCCAAAATGGCGCCCGCGTCAGGAGCCAGGCCCTCTTTCCTGTGATCAGACCCCTACCTGTAAGCCCTGTGGGGAGCAGAACCTCGGCCATAAGGTTGGTAAACTTTGCCGCTGTTGCCCTCAACCGTATAATTAATGTCAGCCAGGGCTTTCCCTGCTCAAACGCATTCCCGCACAGACATAGACAGACACACCCTCACCCACATGCAAACATGCAGTAGCCTCCAAACAAACACACAAAAAACACACACCTACACTAACCAGACCTTTCACTGAAACTTTCCACCGATAGTTTACATAATTACATCTTTATTGTGTTGAAAAGTCAGAGGCATTCACACACTCCCCACTGTGCAGAACATTTTATCCAGGTGTGTTTATATAATGGTCTCTCACATGCACACGCGTACACACAGACACACACAGACACACACGCACACACAAACAGGTTTATTAGTGGGAGAGGCCTCATGATTCAAAAAACATTCGGAGCATGCATGGACATGCACATCCATCATAGGAGCACAAGAGTATGATGGTCTCCACTGCATAATGAATTAAACATATCCAAAGGCTCACTAAAGGTATGCAGTGAATATTTGATCACTGTAAGGGGTGCATGTTTTTCTTATAAGATATTAATATGCTAACCCTCTCATTCTGAAGGGAGAAAATGTCCGGGGGACAGGGCACGCTGCTGAAGCTCCTTTTGATTTATTGGTTGTCTGAATACACCCCTGTCCTTTAATGCCTTACAGAGAAAGGTGTCTCCTGACTAATAGAGTAAAATATGTGTTGCAATACAATGCATAAACTGATGTACAGTGGACAGTGGTTAAACTGCTTCGCTGCAGAGTCGTCACTCTGTGTTGATCTGACTTCAGAGCTTGCAAGGTCCTTTATGTGCTGAGCAAGTTCCACAACCTTAGGGAGCACAAGAGCTGCTCAAAATACACTATCATTTGAAAAATGCATAGGTGGCAATCTGAAAATGAGTCTCCTCATTTCTGAAGGAAAGGCTGACTCTTTTTGGAGATACAAGGTTTTAATCTGACCTGGGAAATATGCACATTAGGCCCAAGGGGGCTATTTGTGGGTGATAGATTATCAGATGAACTTTTTCTGCTTTGCAGCCAAACGCAGAGCAGACTGGAACGGCTTCAGTGCAGTGAGGAGTTGAGAGGCAGGCAGGCCACCTGGCTGGCTGTGTGACAGCAGGAGTAACAATATTCTCTCCCACTCTGTGTCCTCGCTTCATACAGATCATCCCTAGGAGATTATCTAAGCCGGGGACAGGACAGCCCATCCTGCTACTCTCCTCCGCCCTGCAGTGAGGACCTCCAGGATGACCACACTTACAGCACCGCCAAATCCCCCAGCAGGCTGTGCTCCTCCCAGGTCGCAGCCCCTTCCTCCCCCCTGGACGATGACGACATCATCGCTGTGGAGATCCAATCAGACGTCAAACCCGAGCCCCGGGAGATCCCACTGGATTCTCACATCACCACTGCCGCCGCTACCTACATTTCCCAGCAGCCCCTGCGCGGACAGAGACGTAGTTCGGGGGCAGGAGCTGGGACTCTGGCAGGAAGCAGTTTGCCCTGGACCAAAAACCGAGCAAAGGGCATTAGCGACACACTGCCGCTGAAGAAGCGGCGCGCGGCGGCGGTGGAGAAGCCGCCGGAGAGTGACGACGAGGAAATGAAGGAGGCGGCGGGGTCGCTGCTCCACCTGGCAGGGGTCAGAGCCTGCCTCAACAACATCACAAACCGCACCGCCAAGGGCCAGAAGGAGCAGAAAGAGGCCCTGAGAAACTAAGACACACACATAGAACAAGTACATAGTCATGCAAACACACACAGACGATATACAGCTCAAAACACGCACACACACATTAACACACAGACACATATACAATACACAAATAGGTCAACAGGTAATGTTACAACAGCATTAGTCTCAACGGACAATTCTCATCTCCCTCTATCTATCTGCAGGGCATTAGGTGAATCCTACTTATTTGTGGCAATATCAAAAATCTATGTTTTCCTACATGTTCAGCAACACTAACATCAATGGGTATTTCTCATGTGTCTTTGTTGTTTTTGTTGTTTAAAAGGGGATGAAAGCCATAAAAAAAGCATGTTTTGTCACTAATTTGGACAAGTCGAACACGACTAAACTGAATCACATTGAGGAGCGTACAGTACATGAACAGAAGATGGCTGTTTGTCTTACCTGTTTGTTTCTATGTGAATCTGTAGCAATCTTGCAGTGATGCCAGCAAAGATGGCAGAGCCGACGAGACAAGCCTATTTAACAAGACTTAGAGCCTCTCTCGGCCGCTCGCTGGCATCACTCTCCTACATCCACGAGCACAAATGTGAGACTGTGCCAAAGATAAGCGACCAGGTTGCTTCATGTAGCCGATATGACAGCTGACAAAAAAAAAAAAAGAAGGCATAGTAGTAAAGAAGAGCTAGAGAGAATGACCTTAAGTGTCAAAATAATTGTAAAACCCAATGTGATATATATTCATGCACTTCAGATTATTTTACGCCACTTATAATAAAAGCATCATGGGTAAAGACATGGTTTATTTCAAGAGCACTCATAGTATTTAAGAATAGATATATTAAAATTTAAAAAAAAATGGTCATGTTTATCACCATAGAGATGGATAGTGTGCCGGGTCTGAGGCAATATCTCCTTCATTTTGTTGTTGTTGTTGCATAATGTAAACGTCCCTTAAACTTCCCCAGTACTTCTGTCCATAGACGTAGACACCTGGTATAGATATCGTAGCTACCAGTAGCTACCACACCTTCCTATTCATTTGACAATGTCAAAGAACTATATACATAAACTGTGGGTTTAGATTTCTGTTTGTGTCTGTTTACCTTCACTCTACCCTCATAAAGATATAAGCAATTTGTCCCGTGTGGACAACTCTGTAAAAAGGTTAGAAAATATTTTATTTTTTTCCTTTCTTAATTGAAGCAATTTGACCTGCAGGACTTTCTCAGTTATATTGCATGGGTGCTTGTAAATAAGATAAAAAGCAAATCTTTTTTATTCAAAGATCATGTAAGATAAACGATGTATTTAGCATGAAGCATGACTTATTTTCATATAAACCTTGATCCTAGAGGAAAGAAAAAAAGTTTTGCCGCCAATTCTTATACCCGTGATTATATTGGAGTTTTTTTTGTTTGTTTTTTGTTTTTGTTTTTGTTTTTGTTTTTGTTTTTGTTTTTGTTTTTGTTTTTGTTTTTGTTTTTGTTTTCGGTTTTGTTTTTGGTTTTGTTTTTGGTTTTTGTTTTTGTTTTTGTTTTGTTTTGTTTTTTTGTTTTTTTTTGTTTTTCTTTTCTTTTGGGTTCTGTTTTTCTGAGCGGGCTTTCAAGACACGTCTTCAGGGAGGAACATGGGAGATCACTCTGCAATTAGAGGCCCAAGGGTGCCTCCTCTGGGCTTCGGGTTCAGGCTATGTAGGCCAGCTGAATCACCTCTTAGGGGTGGGCTTCCGTCTTCTTCTGCCTGTACAGTGATTTTTAGGTGTTCAGTGTTAACCCCAGTGTTATTTCAGCACACAAACTCTCACGAGTGTGTGAGTTTGTGCGCCCAGGAACACACACCCTTTAACATTGTGCCTGCCTGCCTGCCTGCCCTCAGTACCTCTGTTGTCATGTCTCTGACATGTTTTGACAGAACGTTACCTGTCTTTATTTATAACAGTGTTGTTTTTATTTCTCTCCTGTGTGTATATGTACATGTGTCCTTATTTTCCATCAGCATTGTTCAGTGTAAATGTATGGATCCGATGGGCATGGGAATCTTTGTAGGTGTCCTGAAAGAACCTCATATCTCCAAAAAGGCTACTTGGGAGTTGAATTGAAAAGAAAGAGGAATGTAGACACAAAAAAGTTTGTTTTCTAATTTACATACAGTATTGCTAACCCTTTGATTAAAGGTACTACTTGCCATTGTGGATGTCAAGCTTGCATACAGTCTATCACATATTTATCTCAAGAGGCCAATCTGGAGATCGGAGGTAGATTTTTTTTTTAATATATTTTGCCACTTTACAACATGTATGTGTATCTCACTTAGCATTGACATTGACTTGATTGAAATTGGCAATGGCAGTAGTGAGCTTTGATGTTGTTTGCATCAGAAGTGATATAAATACTGCGCTGCCATTATTCGGCATGCTTTTGCTTAAACAGCAATGCATTAAAGTATTATTTTTCCCTCACCTGCAGAGATGAAGTGCGTATAAAAAGCAGCTTTGTAGGAGAAAACATCAGCTGTGTTTGGTTGTAGCAGCAGAGTCGCACAGCTTTTGTTTAAGCTGAATAGACACCGAGTGATTGTCAGCGAGCCAAGATGGAAAACAAATGCATGTCCCATCCACTGGTACAGTCTTTTGCCACCTGTAGCATGCATCACTGGCTTTGCATTTTGTATGGTATCCATGCCGGCATATAAAAAAAGGCTAAAAAGAGACACTGTCAGTGTTCTTGTTGTGTGCCATCCGTCTCTTGTCTGATATCTGTCTGAGTGCTCCCGCGGCCTAGGTCAAGCACTCTGCTGTATTTGCAGTAACAATCCACTGTTGTGGTGACTAATAACATGTTCAGTTGGCAAGAGGCATGTCGAGGGGAGTATGTGTTGCTTTAGCAACCACCATTTTTTCCTCTGACTCACTCAGTGACATGCAGGAAAGATGAACTCCTGACCTACGCGTCCTGGAAAAACAGAGCAACACATAAAATATACCTGGGACATTTTAAAGCAAAGGAAATATACTTCACTGCCTGAAAAGCCCCTAAAACAAGTGTTTCTTTCAAGCCTGCCAAACACACAGTTAAATGCTCTAAAAGATGTAGTTGCCATTTTTTATTTGTTGATGTTTTTATGCACATTTTCATTTTCTGTTTTGTTTTCTCTCTGACAAAATTATCTACAATACTGCCATTATTTTTCGGTGACTGTCTGAGCTGAATATTGGAAAGCCATAGGTTAGAGATGTCAAAATGCAAAACTGTTATTGATCTGTGAGATGTGATACAGAGTACGCCCAGGTGTTGGTTTTTTCAGTAAATGTTCAATTCTCTTCTTATTGTGCAATCATATTGCCAAAGAATGATTTCAAGACCTATTTCATCACTACATGTAAATATCAACGTTGTCCAATACCGTGGCAAAAAATATATAAATGTTGTTTTATTTTGTTTTCCATTTTCTGAAAAACTACAATGATGTTTATGTGATGTATTGTCTTCCAGTTGGTTGCAATAATAAAAAATACAAGTTGCAGAAGATTAGTTTGGCTGTTCTGTTCTGACAGGCTTGGATTAAACAGGAAAAAAAAGTCACTGGTAGAAAAAGAGTTGGTATTGATATCAGCATTACTGGTTGGTAGTTTAAACAGCTTAGAAAAAGCAGTATATGGTAGCATCAAATTTAACCATTTTCCTGTAAAAGTCTCAAGTTGAATATAACAAACCCTAACCAGAAAGCACGTCACCCTCCCTCATCCCCCTCCTGTTCACCACTTCATCATGCAACACACACTAACTCCCATTTGCCGACTGTGAGAGTGGAGACTTTTTGATTTGCTCTCAAGACTGACCCCAATAATTAACCTCACATATTCCTATCAACAAGGGTCTTATCATAACCATGCGTCTTCTGCCAGTTAATTATTCATTTACTTCCTCTAATCATTTAAGTTCAATACTTCTGATTAAAGTCAAACTCAGCTCCCCCTTTAGGGAAAGAAGTAAAAGAGTTAAGTGAACCAAAGAATTCCTCAATGTCTTATCAATTTGAGTGGTGCCATTTTGGAGCCGTGTGGCAGTGGAAGCCCATTCATAATTGAAGCCGAGACAGGCTTAATCTCGAGCCAGTGCCTCCCTGTGCAGTGCGCTCCCACCACCAACACAACTGGAGCTAGCAGCTCCTCTGTTGCTATGCAACTACAGCAAAGAAAGGGGGGGGTGTGCCTTCTCTAGATCTTTAGAGGGCATCATACTACTCAGTAACAGAGAGATAGACTCAAAGGTAGAGACAACATGCAATTGATAACAGCTTTATGTCTGATCACATCTCATAGTTTGAGAAGCACCTGCTAGACACAAGTCTCCAATCATCTTTTCACAACACTTTCTCTTTTTATTAAAGAAACAGATTAAAAGTGAATACAGAAGCATATCCTCATCAGTGTCAGGTAGGCCTTCAATTTCATCTCAAGGAAATAAATGTAACAAAATCAATTGTTGTAAGATTCCAGCGTAAAGGAGGCACACTGAAGTGCTAAGTGGATTGATGCACAGAGAGCTGTGTGTTCCCCGGTCTATATCATCCATATCCACAGAATGACCAGTGAGGCAAGTTTCCATGGAGACAGAAGTGGAGGTAACGTTCTCTTGTCAGTTCTCATTTATTGCAAAGCTTTATTGTTTTTTGGAAATTTTCCCCTAGTAGTCAGGCCAGGTGTGTTTCTGATTAAGCAGACAAGACCTATAGACACGGCTCATCCAAAAATTCACTTAAATCCCCCTTTATTGAATTACATGTAAAATAGTTGTGCGCTGCACAAAGTGAATGGATCGTGTGTGCGTGTGTGTGTGTGTGCGTGTGTGTGTGTGTGTGTGTGTGTGTGTGTGCGTGTGTGTGTGTGCGTGTGTGTGTGTGTGTGTGTGTGTGTGTGTGCGTGTGTGTGTGTGCGTGTGTGTGTGTGTGTGTGTGTGTGTGTGTGCACGCGTGTGTGTGTGTGTCTGTGTCTGTGTGTCATGGAAATGGAAAAGGAGAGTTTGTTTTCTGGAGTTCTGGGATGTGGTGTGATCACACTCTAGTGGCAGAATGATGGTACTACAGGAAAAGTGCTCTTGAATCATAAACAAAGGTACCTGTTACAGTGTGGAAATTTATTATGAAGGACCGAAATTATTGGCATAAAAATATTCTTGTCTCCATGACAACTACTGCCTGAGGCAGACACCTACACTTTGGGTCTTCTTTGACCCTCCAAGCTGTTGCAGCCTCTCAGTGGTTGAAATTAAACTTTGAATTACAGAAGCTGCCATCAAGCCAATTAATGTAAAATAGTTGTGAAATAAGTTGCTCAAAGTATCATCTATGTTGTATCAAAGACAGCACTAATGGTGGAAGAATTATTCAGACCTTTTACTTGAATAAAAGCATTAATACACCAGGGTACAAGTACTACATTACAACTGAAAGGTTCTGCATTTATCTAAATTAGTTAAAGTAGAGAAATGTTATCCATTAATGGCTACAATCATTATTAAATATTCTATAATTAAATTATTAGTATTGATGCCTAAATGCACACTCTTCAAGCACTTTATCAGGACCACCATGCGAACAGTGGGTAGTTCCTTCCTTTGTTCTCAAAACAACCTAAGTTCTTCACAGTTCTTGTATGGATTCCACAAGATGTTGGGGACTTTCCTTTGAGACTCTGTCCCATGTTGATATAATCATATCACACCATTTTTGTAGATTTGTCAGCTGCACATTCATGTTGCCAATCTCCTGTTCTACTGGATCCAAAGATGGTGACTGGAGAGACCACTGAAGTTCAATGAACTCATTATCATGATCGTGAAACCAGTTGGAGAGAACTTTTGCTTTGTGACATGGAGCATTATCATGCTGGAAGAAGCGACTAGAAGATGGTAAATTGGGGCTATAAAGGGATGAACATGGTCACCAACATACCATGACTGATTGGTATTAAGGGGCTCAAAGTGTGCCAAAGATTCATCCTCACACCATTATTACACCACCACCTGCCTGGACTGTTGATACAAGGCAGGTTGGTCCGTGGATTCATGCTACTGAAGCTAAAGTCTTACCCTGCCATCTGCTGCTTCATCAGAAATCCAGATCCATCAGACCAGGCTACGTTTTTCCAATTTTCAACTGTCCAGTTTTGGTCAGCCTCTGCTCACTGCAGCATCAGATTTCTGTGGTTATCTGAGTTTCCATAGCTTGTCAGCTTGAACGAGTCTGGTCATTCTCCTCTGACTTCTCACATCAACCAAGTGTTTCTGTCCACAGAACTGCTGCTCACTGGATGTTTTTTTGTGTGTTTTTCACACCATTCACAGTAAAAACTCTTGAGACTGTTGCGCGTAAAAATCCCAGGAGATCATCAGTTTCAGAAATACTCAAACCAGCCTGTCTGGCACCAACAATCATGCCACGGTCAAAGTCACTGAGATCAGATTTTTTTCCCCATTCTGATGTTTGATGTCAACATTAACTGACGCTCCTTGCCTGTATCTGCATGCTGTTATGCATTGCACTGCTGCTACATGACTAGTGGATGATTGGATCATTTATGAATAAGCAGGTGTACAGGTGTTCCTAACAAAATGCTCAGTGAGTGTAAAGCAATATCTCCCTGTGAAATGGGGTAGAAATAACAGAAAATACTTCACTAAAATACAAGTAGCTTAAAATTGTACTTGGCACAGTAGATGGGAAATTGTACTCAGTTAGTTCCACCACAGGCCTATTAACAAGATTTCAAGTTTGATCACTGAAACTAACTATGTATCACTTTTAAAAAGAAAAAAGAAAAAAAAAGAAAAAAGCATTTAAAATGTTTTCAGCACAGAAAACAAAATTACTGTGGTGCTTAAAAGTGAATTGTTAAAATGATGGGAACAAAGTTGGAATTAGAATCTTCAACATAAAGGCTACACCACTGAAGCCCTGAGAGGCAGTGAGAGAAAAAAATTCTGGTGATCCATTTTCTAAACCCTATCTAAATCGTTTTCTCTCCTGTGTTTATGAATCAAGAACAAGTGAAACAAGTGGAGTAAATAAATTGGAAAGGTCATATTTTAATAACTTTGCACAAAATACTTCAAATAAAGCTTAAATGTATGGTGATATATTTACTTTATTTATTTAACATACATGTAATGTGAAGTACATAAATGTATTATCTACTATCTATATCATATTATCAATAATTAGCCTACCCACTGTTGTGTGGAAGTATGACTCCTGAAATGTTGTGATTAATTCCTGCATTTAAACTACATTTCCCAGCATCAGCTGCATTGATTGGTCATCATGCTCCACACGAAATCTCGCGATATCTGCGAATTGACCCTGCCCTATGTCTCGCGCACTCGCAGCTCCATCGCTCAGTATATAAAGCAGGACAACGACGGAAGGAGGACGGCTGGGGAGTCGCAGCCCGGGATTGTAAATAAGACCGTTAAAACTGTGTTTTATTTACAAAAGTGATGCCGGCTGTTTTAAAATATCGTTCCCAGTTGTTTTAATTCGTTTTTCGTAAATTTTTGGCTCTATTTCTCGCCTATTTCCGTGTGGTTTTTACACTACGCGTATAATGGCGAGCTCGGCAAACTCGAACCCAGTGGTAAGGATCAATCTCTAAGGATTGTCAGCGGGGGAGAATGGGGGTAAAGTTAATGGAAAGCTGTCGACAAGCTGGTTTTATTTGTTGCAGTAAAATGAATCTGTTTTTAACAAACACTTCACTGCTTGGTCAAATAAAATGAAGACTTAAGTTCAGTCAATCGGCCATTTTAATCAGTTTGCTGAAACTAGTTCTTTTCAGATAAAACCATCTGGTAGGTGCAGTGGCTAATGGAAGAGGGGCTGTAACGTGTTATTTCGTTAAGAAAAATAAGGTAAATGGTGTAGATGTTCAGGTTTAGTGGTGAAAATGCAATTTTAAGTTGTAAGTTATGGGTTGTTTGTCAGGTTGGAGGTTTCATGAGTTGGCCGTTAGTTGGTTCATGGTAGTGTCTCAGAGCCTTTTGAAATTAACTAACGTTAAGGCTAAACATGGATTATCGGTATGTTTGTGCTGTTCCTTTAGTTATGGGTCAAAGCATTTCTTGTGTCTTTGAATAGGTGATGAAAGGGATCAATGGTAAATTTAAGCTAAATAGTTTATTTCTGAATATTTTATGAAATACAAATGTACGCAAAGCACCTTGCCATCATCCACTGCGAATGAATTGAGCTTATGTTTTGAAAAATTAAAGTGTCCTTAGTCGAAAGTCGTCAACGCTCAGTCAAATGCCTCATCATTGTCCACCATTCCACGCCCAGAAGGCAGGTTAGCCGTCCCAAACCACCACTTTTACCCATCTCATGTCAAATTTGTCCTGATCCCTACCGACAAGACCATACTGCTTAGTTAAAGCTGAGCACTCATAAGATAATACACCAAAAATATCCTTCACATTCCGCCACATACTGGTAAAAGTACGAGGCTATCGAGCGCGCAGTTTGCCGCTCCGTAAAATGGCTTCCACGTCTCCCCTCTCTCCGGTTCTGGCCCTCCTCCTTTCCGCTGCCTGGTTTTATACAGCCATATTGGCTCTCTAATATAGACTGCCCGGGATGGGAAGGTGCTACTCGACGCTACGTCACCGGCTCTACATATAAACACCAGACTGTGCTTTAAATAGTGGAGAGCAGACAGGCCGAGGGGGAGGGAAGGAAAGACCGAGGGCCGTGCTGCGGACACTGGGGACAAAGCAGTGCGGTGAACGCAGTGCGGTGGCCTGCTTGTCTGTCGCTTTTAGCTTTACGAAGTACCGCTTTGTTCTGACGCTGAAATGTGACCGTTATGCTGTTGCAGACCTTTAAACTGTATGTAATCGGTGGTGGTGTTGTTGTATGTACATGTCACGGTATCCCAAGGGGAACACGTTGTATACGTCGTGAGACACAGACACATATAGACCTGGTTCATATGGATTTGGATAAGAAGCCAATCGATGCTGAGTATATGTTATAGCTAAATGCCACGGATTATATAGCAGTGGACTAGTTTTAGAGTTGAGCTATACACAAGATAATACCATATAATACACATTTATGCTTATTTGCCAAGGCAAAATTAAATGTAATGGAACATTGGTTATTGGCTGTTATACATGTTTTGCTGGTGTTATGGTGAAGCTGTTGTGTTCCTATTTAACATATTTTTGTATACCAGTCACTGTAACTTCTATGTAAACATTGATGACAGGAGAAATATTGTTTTTTGATACCAAAGGCATATGTTTTATTTTATTTTTTGCAAAAAATTAATGTAAACTTGTTTTCTCTCCTGTTCCTCATAGCCTAAACTATATAAGTCTGTGATTGAGGATGTGATCAATGAGGTGCGAGAGCTGTTCCTGGATGAGGGTGTGGATGAGCAAGTGCTTCTGGAGCTGAAAACGGTAACTGTCCTCAGCATTATTGTTTCTGTGTGCAACCACTACAGAAGAAATATCACTAGTTCAGAAGTGTGGTGAGAAGTGCTTAATCTTCTGCTTCAGATTGGTTTAGAAACTAGTTAGTTTCAAACTTCTTCCAGACAGTAATAAAGTCTGTTGAAAGGTGCGCTGGATGGATTTATTTTAAGTGATGCATCACAAAATTATTTAAACCCTGTGTTTGAACAATGCTATTTAAACCAGTTCCCAAAAACCTACAGTAAGAATGTATTGCTCATAGATTTATAAGCTTAGCTTTGCAACACTCAAAGACAGCCTCCTGACAAATGATGCCCTTCTGCCACCTTTGCTCGATGCTATAGCTATGGGAGAACAAACTGTTGCAGTCCAAGGCAGTGGATGGCTTCCATACTGAAGAGCAGGCAGCCCTGCAGGCTGCTCAGCAGCAGCAGCAACAGCAGGTTCAACAGGTCCAACAGGTCCAACAGGTCCAGCCGGTGACCCAGCCAGCACAGACTCAGCAAGTCATCCTGCCCCCCCAGCAGCAGCAAGGTTGGTTAGCACCAGCACGACATCTATTGTTACAATAACTTGAATCAGATGTCTATAACTTCTGTGATTTGTTGTTCTGAAAGTCATATACACCTTTTAAATTATTTACCCAACATACATGAGTAAATCCTTCTATTTAAGTGACTTATTGAAAGAATTTTTATGATTATTTAGTATATTAAATGACCCACCCAGTTTATAGATTTTGTACATAATCTTTTGTTCTTTTAAACCAATTTCTTTTTCTTCTTTTAAGGATATATTCATTGTTTTGGGGCATGTTATGGCATGACTTAGACGTGTTTCTCTCCACAGCTCCCCAGCAGCAAGTCATTGTTCAGGATTCCAAGATTCTTCAGCACATGAGTGCAACGGGGATGGTTAGTAGATTATATGCATATAAATTGAATGTAAAATTATAGTTTGGGGTTTTGCAGTGGGAGAAGTTATTGCGTATTCCTCAAACAGAAAGTAAATAAGTGCTACAGAGAAATGTAACAACTATTGTGACAGTGGAAATAAACCAAAGACTATAGCTTATAAGCAGTCATATGACCTTGTTGACAAGTTGCAGGTGACAATTTCTGATGGACAATAAGTTCAGATGATCTACCTGCACACACTACGGTGATCAAGGCTGGGTTTTGCTCACACAGTTGCCATTTTGCCTCTGAAAAGATGCTAAATCCAATGCCTGCCAGTTTTATTTTGCTGCAGTGGAACTTGTCTCAAAAACTTACAAGGTCTCTGTTAGTTTCATATATTTTCATTGAGAGAAATACAAGAGTGTTTTCCACTGAATAGCCTGCCAAAAAGAAGAGGACAGCAAAGAATCTTAATGTTTGTCTGCAGGCCTTTTTGTCAGAGCAGGATAACTGGTCCAGTAATAGACAGGAGGACATGGAAGGCAAGAGAGTAGAGGAAGGACTATCACAGAGCGGTGTAGTAGCCTTGATTACAGTTAAAGCCACAATCCACACCCTTTTACACGCTCCTTTTTTGTCTCATACACAATGACAAATACACCTTTTTCTTCATCAGTTTTAATTTCACACAATGGAGCATCGACACTCTCCTTCCTTTCTGCACTGGCTCCCCTCAACAACACTTCTGTTCAGCAAGCCATCTGTTATTGGCGAGGCTTGCATCTGTGCCGCTGTAGTAAACCATGTTTTTCCTCTTAATCCTACAACCTTTCACTATCAGACCTGGAAGATAAAACTAATGAATGAATATATGTAAATGTTGCTTTTATTACATCTGCCAGGGGAATATGAATATTAGCACTTTAATTGTTAAGAGATTGAGCTGTGTTCCATAAACATTAAAATTTCTCTAGAGAAAGGTACTTCACATTAAGGCCATAAATACCTGTGTGTGTACCTGGGGTGTATTTTTGATACCTCTGTAGAGCATTTACACCATGACAACCATTGATTTTCACATTGATGAATCCAGTCCTGTAGGCCACAGTTAGAAATATTATTTTGCCTCAGGACTAAGTTCCGCGTGTGAATGAGTTTTTCCTACTGCTTCATTTCAATCACTCTTGTATGTGTGTTCTCCTTTTCTCCTCTAGAGTGCAGCAGCTACCGCAGCAACGCTTGCTTTGCCCACAGGGGTCACCCCATACCAACAGCTCATCACCAGCCAAGGTAAAACACTCACACAATCTGTGTACATCATGTTGTGTGTCAGGTTTTATTTCCCCGTCACAAAATGCTCCTGAATAGTCATGTCAAGTTAAATCATAGGTATAATTTACTCAAGCGTGCTCTTAATGCGATACATTGACTGCTCTCCTCATCTCTCTTCTGTTTTGTGGTCTTTCAGGTCAGATCTTGCAGGTGGTCCGTGCCCCAAATGGGGCTCAGTACATCATCCAGCCCCAGCAGCAGATCCTCCTGCAGCAGCAGATGCAGCCTGGTGGCGTGCAGGCACCGGTCATACAACAGGTATGCCTGATCACACAAGTAGGAACATCTAGCTTTGGTAAAAGGAGAGGAATTTTTGAAAACTAAAAAATTAAGCGGGCTGGAAGTGCCTTGTTTGTCTGCGGTCTTCAGAATGGCAATCAGCAACTTCCAGTATATAATAATTGTCATCCTGTGTATAATCAGTCCATAAATCTGCCCATGTTATGTTATATGAAGCGGTTTAGCTGCATAGCTGTGGAAGCAGTGGAAGAACCAACTTTTGGAAATATGGGAAAATAAAAGCCATGAAAAACATGAAATGATTCTGGGAAATCAGGGCTGTCTGCTCACCTCTTTTCCCAAAAGAAACATTATCCATGACCCCACTATCCATCACTTCAAATGAAGCAGGAACAGTTAACTTTAATACATCATTTGCTACTCTGCTTTTCAGCTTTCAGCTTACTACTGCTTCAAAATTACAGTACATCAGTTGAGGCTTAGCCATGCTTATGATATTTTCAGATATAACTCCCAAAGAAAAGTCTAAAAACAAGAATATTTTTTACAACTTTTAATCTGAGATCTTATATAAAATGTGGACTCTTGCTATTTACTTTGTGTCCAGGTCCTGGCTCCTCTGCAGGGAGGCCCCCAACAAACAGGAGTCATCATCCAGCCACAGCAGATTGTTTTAGCTTCAAACAAAGTCCAAGGCAATACACAGGTTAGCACTTCTCCACTTCCTTCATGACTGATTATATTGTTCTTATCTGTATGTTTGCAATGCACTTGTGTTCTGTAATATACTGTGCTGCTTTCCCACCATATTTTACAGCCTTATTTATTCTGTCATATTATAGATGGATATATAAGTGTATTCTGGTTTTATTTGTCAGAATCATTCTTCTGTAGTCAACATGGATGAAGCCTTGGGGAAAACCTACAGGAAGCTTGGCATAACTGAGTGTTATTGTATTTAGTGTTAATTAGACTAATGACAATCACGCATCAAAGCCAAACCAGCATCATGCTGTCCTTGTTTTCTTTCTGGGTCCCTTTTCCCATTAGGTGATGCAGGCAGCAGCTATGGCACCTCAGCCCGGTCAGGCAACAACAGCTGCTCTGGTGCGGCAGATTCAGCAAGCCCAGGGTGCAGCTGCACCACAGGCCCAACCACAGCCTCAGGCCCAGCAGCAAGACCAGCCCCAGGGTCAACCCCAGCCTCAGGCACAGCAGCCTCCCATGGTTGTGCAGGTGGACGGAGCCGGAGACACCTCCTCAGAGGAGGACGAGGATGAGGAGGAGGAGTATGATGAGGATGACGAGGAGGAGAAGGACAAGGATGGGGGAGAGGACGGGCAGGTGGAGGAGGTGGGCACAAGAGGAAATCTTTCAAGCTAAACAGAAGACCCAAAATCAATGCTACCGTTTTATGGCAGCTGATTGTCAGTGGTGCATGTTAGAAACCATTAGTTTCATACTGGACTTGGGATGAGGACCTGAGAATGCAGCTCATACAAGTGTCAAGTAGTTCTACTGCTGTGATGAATAAAATGATGTCATCTGATAATTATCATCAGGTCATGCATTAGCATGTTTTCTTTCCACAGAATCAGCAGGATTGGTCATGTCACCAGAGACGTGTTTTAACGCTGTATAGACCAGATGCCATTTTTAAAAAAAAAATGTTCTGCCTCATCTAGGACATAAAACATTGTTCAACCTGTTGGTTTTGTTTCTTCATCAGGAACCACTGAACAGTGGGGATGATGTCAGCGATGAGGAAGACCAGGAGCTGTTTGATACAGAGAATGTAGTGGTGTGCCAGTATGACAAGGTAAGAAACTCTCTATTCTGTGGGAGACAACAGTCAACCAGTGTGTGTAAATACAGAGGTGCCTTATTTCTAATTGCCTTCTATCTCCTGATATAGAATTTTTACTTTCAAATCCCTAACTCGTGTTATTTCATATCGACATTTAAACAAAGATAAAATTTATACATTGAAGAAATAATATTTGTGGTGGTAAACGGGGAGAAAATATGAATGAAAGCCCCAGCGTAATATTTTAAGTACACAAATAGATGTAATTTTAGCTTAATGACACATAATGACAGATATTGTTTAAAACAGAAGTTATAAAATTTTGCCCATATTATACAATTCCAGTGTAAAGACTGTCACACACTAAAGGATGAGCAAGTGCTAAATGCCCCATAAACAGTTTAATTGTTTATCTTTCTTTATTTTGAATTTACTGCCATGAAGTAAACAGAGATATTCACAATCCTTTATTACATCAGAGTCTACTGATGCACCTTTTTGCCTTGATCGCCAGTATCAAGTGTATTACAAGGATATTTGTCGCTAATTCAGAGCTGCTAAAGAACTATAGATCAGCGCTGGTTAATATCAGTGTGCAGGTCCCGCTGAGCATTCTGTGTGCGTGGGCTAAAGACATAAGAGCCTGTGTCCACTGTAAGCTGAAACAGTGTCCATCTATCCTTGACGCCCACAACGTTCATTTCTTTCCCTCTACTCCCCAGATTCACAGAAGTAAGAACAAATGGAAATTCCACCTGAAGGACGGGATCATGAATCTGAACGGGAGAGACTATGTCTTCTCCAAAGCCATTGGGGATGCCGAATGGTGAAGTAGGAAAAAAAAAAACACACAAAAAAAAAACAGGAGCAGGAACTCTGTAACTCCTTCTATCCAGTTAACAGACACTTCAATATCCTTCCATATCCTGTGACTGGATTCATTTCAGGAAACTTCTTCTGAGTCTTTGAGAACTCTGACAAACCCAAAGGACTGAGAGGGTACTGTAAAACCTGGGTGTCGTCAATAATACTCGGCTAGCCTTGCGAGATGAGAAACTTACAGGAGAAGGGAAAGCCTGTGTGAACAGAGCATTGTTTCTCTTTTTTTCTTCTTCCTCTTCCGGGCTTCTCTACGTTTTTTCCTGACAGAATTCACATACTTTGAAAGTAAGCGTTTCACATCGTACAGGTGTAGTGGACCAGGGTGACGTGACCTGCCCTGTCACAGGAGGTCAGAAGTCATTCATTATAACCCCGTAGATGAAAAACACCTTCATAATGCACTGTAGTCGGTTGACTGGATTGACTCGTGTCTACGTTTAAGTCCGAATTTAGTGCCACCAGTCGAGATCGCTGCCTTTAGAACGGCCAGAATCAACTTTTTTGGCTTCTAATTTTTGTTCTTGGATCGTAATTCTGTCTCAATTGATGTTTATGAAAATGGTGCTCCAGAGTGTTTTATGTAGTTAACAACCTGTTATTGTTTTAAACATTTTTTTAAAATATGTTCTATGAAGGGTTAAGACAAAGAAGGTAAAAATTACATTAATTTCAAAATAACTAATAGTTGCGTAAAGGCATTTTTAAAATCTTGTAGGGAGTGCTGAATCCAAAAAAAGTTAGTTTGTTCATCTGCTTCTCTGGAGTTTCATTCCATCTTTATCAGAAAAGTAAAACAAAAAAAAGGAAGAACAGATCCAACACCGAATTCATTTAAGAGTTGTACAAAATGTCTGAAAGCTTGTCCTGTTGGTGTTTCTTCTTTGCTCTTATTTTAGTTCTCTGCAGCCGTCTGAAAATTTGCACTGTCAGTTTATCAATGTGTAGTGAAATCAGTCAAGTTAATCAATAACCACAGCGTGCTCTGTTCTGTCAAGTTGTGTGTGAGAGAGGCATGTGGCAGGGGGTCACGTGTGTATGATGATTCATGTGTGGTACGTGTGTTGTCACTGCTTTTCTCTGGAAATTTGTTGGTTTATTTTTCTTGCACACGACATTATCTCAAAAAATCACAGCTAAAATAGTAAAATAGAGATTTTAATTTTTTTTTGGTGGGGCAGGGCGGTGTCCTGTTTTTTTTTTTTTTTTTTTTTTTTTTTTTTTTATATTTATTCCTGAAAGTTCATGAAATGTTCTATTTTTTGAGAAGGTTGGAAAGCCGCACCAAACTGTGCTCTTATAATCTAAAAAGTGTTCCTTTTTTTTCTGTTGGCTGGACAAAGCTACCTAACGCTGTGTTCCAAATCATTTCGTCCACCATATGTTCTCCTGTGCTTTCATTTATTCATGATTTTTAAAATGAGAATATTTTCTATCAAAGTGAGTTTAACTCGGGGGCCCGTGTGTTTCTCTGCAGTTTGTTTTTAGTGCCCCTGTTGCAGCAATTTGAAATAAAGTATGTGTTTTTTGACTGTTGTGTTGATTTGGTTGTTGGCCTGCTCTATAGAGTAGAAAGAAATCATATGAACACCAAGGAAACACTGATAAGGTCATTGATGTAGAACCACAAAGGGGAAAATAAAAGATTTTCTTACATTTTTGACAAATTAATTATTTATAATTTTTTCATTGGCTACAAAAAATAATTGCATCTGTTTTCTTTTATGGATCCTGAAATGAGGTGTCTATAAAAAAGGCTTTTGAAGAGACACTGAATGGTCCATTACCATGTGCAAATAAATATAAATGTGCTTAGGTAGAGGTTTCCAACACATTTCAAGTAGAGAACTTTCAAGTAAAATATCACCCTAAGAGCTCCTGGGCTTTCAGAACACAGCATCCAGTAGCTCGCCTCCTTATTAATGATAAAAAAAAAATCTAACTAGCTCATATTATTTTATGTTAATCCCCATATTGTTGAATGTTGTGTCTGCCAATTGAACTTTATTTCAGTTCTGGTACTCACAAATGATAAATGAGTTTATGAAAAGGATGTCTATTAAAAATGTATTCGCCACACAACTAATTGTTTTGTCATATGTGCTCTAAACGGATAATTACGCAAATGTGTTTGTGTTATTCATTCAATTTTTTTAATTAAATCACGTTCAGAACAAAACTCGGGAGGTTGTCCTTTGAATGCATTAAGTTGTCCTTTGCAAAACAAAGAAAGTGTCTTTTAGTTCAACTCTTAACCTTAATCAGGTGAATGAATCACAATCAGTCTTTTTTTTAATTCAGGTCCAAGTCTTTAAACACCCGCAACATCGCCTTACTAAAGTGGTTGTCATCCTTTTTTTGTGCTTTGTACCCACAGCTCTGAACTCCAGTTCCCTGTCATCAACATCAGTCATGCTCTAAATGTGTGGTGATGAATTGATTTTTTTTTTTTTTTTAATCTGTTTCAGTTTGGTAAAGTTTGCATTTGTACCACTATGACTTTAGTGGCAGAGAGTTTCAGCCATTTATCCATTACAATTACTTCCATTACTTTTGCCTAACGTTAACAATTTTCTCCATCACTTATTACCTCCACTTTTTATCCATCATTTAAAGCTATTTCAATTGTTAATGCATTACTTTTAGCTATTTCCTCTGCATTTACCAAACAATTTTTTCAAACTGTGATCCATTAGCCTACTTTTAGCTAACTGTTGAACTCTATCCATTACTTTTAGCTGTTACCAGTGCTTGAAGTGGGCTGGTACGCACCTTGTTCTTTATATTACTCTTTAGAGTACCGTTACTTTTTATGTGTACCGACAGTTCACACTAGCTGCCGGACCTCGGTTCTGTCCTCTCCATTTCAGGTTCTGGGCAATTAGTAGTGACCCCAATGTTCATGTAAGAAACGGGCCGGGAGTAAGTAGTAAACTCGACAAACGAGTGTTGCGGTGTCCCGCCCACAGCCCCATCTGATTCGTTACATGTCATGAGTAATAGCCTATCACGCTGAAGGCTGATGTGTACACAGAGCGGCACAGACTGCCCCAGTTCAAGTTAACGTGTATCGAAGGTAAGACAGCAGACGTCTCTCAACATGTAATAAACATCACAGTCCTCTACACTGAAGTTACAACAACACTACACTACACTCTGATAAACATGTTAACCTGTTGATCCAAGACACACTGAGTAAGAGAGAGAGAGAGAGAGAGAGAGAAGCTAGCGCTAACTGCTAAGCTAAAGTAAGTAGCTGATCTGAATAGCATGTAAATGACAGCTGAATTAATGAAAGTCCCTAAAAGGAGCAGAGAGCTCTGGGTGCTGGAGCAGAACTAGTTTAAGTTTAAATGTACAGCAGGTAGTTAGTCACTGTGATGAAGAAAACAGCAACATTAACTGTTTAGATAGAGCAGCAATAATCACTACCAATAACAGAAACTGGCTGAAGATGAGGCCCTATACTGACTGCAGCACATCAACACCTATACAGTCTATGTTCAACATCTGAACGGTCATTAACTGTTACTAGGTCACTGACTGTTATAAGTAAAATCACTGTAAAAATGTTCTCTGATAAAGGTATAATGTAAGTCAGTTAAAATGTCTTTGAGTAAACATGTTACATTTTAAAAGGGGGGTGGGGAGGGGTAAAACATTATATGGTGATAAGGTGATATAAACTCAGTTGTCAGTTTATTAGGAACATGTAGCTAAAATTGATGTAGTCTAATACAACAGCCCTGTAGTAAAACCTCCTGCATGAAGGTTGTAATCGGTTTTTATTGTAATAGTTTTAGAGAGTTGTTGATTCAACTGATCATTTTGGAGGATGTAGTGTTTGGAGCTGTATTGAACTGTACAGAGAAGTGTTTCTGTTATTTAGCCTACCTTCACTGATATAAATGCTGTGGACAAAATAATAGAAACACCTGGACACCACAGCGAGAGTCCTCATATAGTTGTAGTTTTGTCTTGGCATATCAGTTCCAAATATGGGTTATCAGTCTCCTTGATTGCTAATAATTGTCTGGGACATTTTTTTTTCTTCTTCCACTTCAAGCACTGGCTATTACAACTCTTTATCCATTACTTTTACTTATTTATTTCACCCATATAGTATCTATCACCTTTGCTAACTATTTAGATTTTCTCACTTGCTAACTAGCTTTCACTCAACTGCATAGGTACCCCCTGGAGTACAAGTACCCCTGAGTGGTATCACTTCCTCACAACATCTTATCCCACATAGGCGTGAGACCCAGAATCTGCCCCAGTCTGTCTTCAATTCCATTTTTCTAGCTCTATAATCCAGTGTCTGGATAGCTGTCAGGGTTTGCACAGCATGGGCGTTCTCGCTGCCTTTCCTCTAATTCCTACCCAAACTGATACAATCCCTGTGTATTTCCTTGTGGGTAATTATGAGATAAAGGTGTGGTGCTGTCTGGGATTACAGCCGAATCAGAAACTACATGGAGATTTTTGCCCTTGATTGTAAATGGATTTGAGGCAGGCTGTCACTTCTACAATATATCACACTTCACAAAGACGTATTCAGCCCTGAACAGACCTAGTGGAGGAAGAATGTATCCCTGGCTGCTCTTGATGAAGTGGGCCCTCATGCTACTCCTGGGCACTCAGACATAAGAGTCTGAGCTGCTGGCAAATGAGACATATAATGAGGCCCTGGAGATGTCTAGCTTAGACTCTATAGCTTTCTCTGCTTACCACCTAACTGATGGTGACTGCCAATCAGCTGCATGGCGAAATAAAGTTTGTTGGCTTCAGTGCAGTGTAGTAGCCAGGCCTGTTGGCTGTGGCATGTTGAGTTCACCACAGTCTCAGAAAATGTGAAGCTCCTTGGGACAAAGAGCCTCTATCCATTTCTAATGGAGATTCCTCCTTTGCTCGTTTTTCTCCATTGTCTCATGCCTTTCACAGTGTCCCACAATGGATCTAGTGTGTCCAATAGACAGAGCTGTGTAAAAGTCTTGGCTATGAAGTTCCACATTAAGAGAAAATCCCAACTTTATGTTTCAAGTCCTAAAGAAGTCTTTTTTTGTCAGTCTGCTGTTGTGCATTAGCAAACACACCTTTCCTTCTATCTCCCGCAATGTGATAGGTCTTTGTCAAGAAGGACATTTTGACATGTCACAGCAGGAAAAGCATAAGTGTAAATAATAGAATTAATGGTTTCTGTCCTTAATGTTATTAGTAACGTCAAAAGTCAAAACGTCTGCTGTGAAAAAAGCCTATAGGCTGATGATTGAATTATATCCCTGACTTGATTTGCCATTCACTGTCGTCTGATGTAATTTTTTTTTATCTTTGTGTCATTTGAAGGCACAAGGCAAAATGTCGAAGCGATGTTACAAGATATTAAAGTCAAGTTGCAAGTCTTTAGTGATTTTTCAAGTCAAGTCTGAAGGTTTCAGTATACTTTGACCAGAGTGCTTGTGGGATGGCCAAACACCGTCTGAATCTTCCCCGCATGACTTCTGACCCTGGAATTAGGGGCGAACAGCATTGAACAATTTCTTTAAATTTCCAAAACCAACAATCGGGCAAGCGTACCTTCTGAGCAGGTGTGTCGAGGTGAGAAGCAGGTTTTCACTCTGCCTTCAAACGTGGTCGTTCATTACAGCTGTAAACACTTTAGCCTTTAGTCGTGATCTGAAGACACATCAGACAGAATACTACCAGCCGAGTCCAGGCTGTATGTTTCCACCCCACACCTCTGCTGATAGGTCACGGTAAGATGGAGGTGACTAATCATATTTGGCAGAAGGGAAAAATTCAAAAATTGTTTCAAAGTGCGGCCTCAGCCTCTTTTGGTGTTTATTACAAGATTTTGAAAAAAATAGATAAGTATCAAAAACAATCCTTTGCACCAACCAAATGAATTAATAGGTAAAATATATACTGGGGATTCTTAATTTACCACATGGATGCATGGGTCACCTGTATGCCACTGTGAAACATAGTCTATTAAATTATATAAAAGCAAAAATAATAAAACTCTTGTCCTGTTTATGTGTGTGCAATGGGTGAAACTGCTTGCATAACAATACAGGGAGAAATGTTTTCGTACAACTCCATGGTTCACTCTAGTAATTTTTCAAGAGTTTTCTGTGAGAGAGGGGAACTTGACTCTTCAAGATGACCGTCCTTGTCTAGTGGCCCATGGAATTACATGAGGAATGACATCATAAATGCAGGGATTTCATGTTCCCAGGAACAAGAGCTGGATAGATACTTGAATACTCTGACCTCCTCCGAGCGACCGCGGTTACTCTAAATCTCCTGACAGAAACCTCAGTTTCTTCGCTCACTTCTTCTCATGATTCTGTTCCCACTGTATTTGAGTTTAGCAACCTAATCTGGTGTTAGAGAGGTGCATCGTCGGGCCCTGCCCTGCTCAGGAGAGAGATGGGTTTATTTGAAATACCGGGAGAGGAATAATCAGGCAGGCCTGAGAACCAGCTAGCAGAAGAATGTCAAAATAAATCCAGTCCAAGTCTCGATCGGTTCGTTTTCGACCTTTTCTGTCTTTTGGTTGGGCTGTGCACCTACCCGCAAATCTCTGTGAAATTCTCTATGATGATCCTGATGGCTTTGAGAAAACACTTCATGACCGAGTGTTCTACAGATATATGTCACCACCCCCAGTCTCTTCGTGTTCACCCAGACACCCACACAATTTGTGCAGTGACTTTGATTTCTATCAGCCTTGACATGCACACACTCGTGAAACAAGTATGAACTGTGAGTTAACATTAACTGGCAGTGGAAGGGAGTAGGCCCTCACAAACGCAGCCAGGCACATCACGCTCCAGCTCAAGAGTGCTTAGCATTTGAAGGGTCCACACTGGATTGTTGTTAATGGGTGACTGGAAGAGATGGACACGACGCTGTGGAAAACATTCAGCTGAAAATGATGTCCTGTTAGTCTGTTCAGAATTTACAGTGTGAGTTAAGTCTGGAACAGAGTGAGCAGATGCCACTCTTAATTTTTTCAACTTTAA
Source organism: Seriola dumerili (assembly GCF_002260705.1). Taxonomy (NCBI): domain Eukaryota; kingdom Metazoa; phylum Chordata; class Actinopteri; order Carangiformes; family Carangidae; genus Seriola; species Seriola dumerili. The sequence goes on from NW_019174280.1 coordinate 6,316,069, forward strand.
AAGTAGAAATCCCTCCAGTTTTGAGGTTTTGACCAATTCAAACTCACTGACGCTTTAAGATTGCAGGGGGGTTATATAGATTTGGGAATGTTGTATTATTTTTCCCATAATGAAACAAACTGTCCAGCAGTCTGGTCAAATATCTTCAACTTTGCAAGCAAAATTTAAAAAAAAAAGAAGTCTGAAATGATCCCTTTTTCCTGGAAAGTTCCCCCCCGTTCATCTGTATATTTCCTCTAAAAAATGTCACCCAGCAGATGAAATGCTAACCAGATGTTAAGCTGCCATTGGCAGAGGGTGTCCTTTAACTCATAATAGCTCAATATCGCACAAGCTACAGCGCTCTGCAGCTCACATATGTCTCAGCTGTATTTGCTTTAAGCTCTCCCGGCGAAGGCAAAGCTATCTCCACTGATTGTATAAGTCACTTGTTTCCGTAAGAGGATGGAAAAATATCACGATCATGCTAGAAAAACAACCATGACATTCCAAAGGAGAGACACGGCCTTAACAGTATATATTTGTGATTATCATACCTGTCTGTAATTTGTAGAAAAATGGCTAATAATCAAAATATGTCTCATGTTTACTTTTGTAATTGGATCATATGCTCTTGGGAGATGAAGAGGTTCCTGCAACGAGTGGAAAGTTACAATATTTAATAAAAATGACATAAAGAACAAAAGTAAGCACATATTTTATTAAACTAAGAAAGCGATATATTGATTTGGTGCAGTTATAAACCACAATTAAGTACAAGTACAGAGTCCACTTTAGCTGTAAAAACACTCACTCAACAGTCGAGCTCTTTACTTTTCAGCTTCAGGTAAACACACTTCAGAAATGCATAAAAATCACAGACAATGTGTCCTGCTTTCATCAATAAATCACCAAACATTAGCATGTACTTACATGTACTTACTTATATACAGAGGTATTGATAAGACGATGAGAAACGCAATGTTTTTATATTTGCATAAACTGTTTGAACGGCACTGAGCCAGCAGGCTGTCCTTGAACACAATAGCCAAGTATAAATATTTTACCCCAGAAAGGTCTTATCTTTGGAAAATGAATTACTTAATACAATTTGTCATATTTCCCTGTATTTTAATGCCAGACTGTGCACACATAATTTGAATTAAACTCAAGATATAATTAAAGATACTGAAAAATTGATTTTATTCATAGTTAAATGTGTATGTTTTTTAAATGCGTATTATCTTTATGTTTTCCTTATAATGATATCGGTTCTATTCTAGCTAGTCCATCAGAATAAAAAAGAGCTACAAGTGAGATGAAGTCGAGCTCATATTTCAGGGACACTTGATATCCTCCAACAACTGGAACCATAAAATCATCACAGCCCAAATTGTGAAAACAGCTGAACTTGGCCTGAAAGTTGAAGCAGATACAGAATACTGGAGCTTTCTGTTAAATATCCAAACAGATCTGTCCACAAACACTTCAAGGCCTCCTGAACTTGTCTTACTTTTTTACTACTTCAAGCTGGTGTACGGCTCACGTGTTCAGGCTCTGGCTCTCTTCAGGGCTTGTCTGCTGGCTCACTGCTTGATGGTAGGCATGTCCGGAGCATTTCTTCAGGTGGATGGGCACCTCTTCCTGGCCCCCGCTTCCTCCTTTCCTAACCTTATCCTTGTCTCGACGGACCTGAGATGTCCCACTGCTTCCTTTCGACGAGACCGTCTGGCCTCTGAACAGCTGTGCTTGCTGCTGACATAGCCCCACCTTACTGAGGAGGATGAATACATCCCCCCTGAATGCTTTCGTAAAGATGGCGTAGAGGAACGGGTTGGCACAGGAGTTGAGTGGGTAGAAGAGCACCAATAAAATTTTTGAGTTGGAGACAGTGATGAGCGGCCGGTCCAGCACTGCTGACATGGCGTAGAAGGAAATAGGCGCCATGCACAGGAAGTCAGTAAAAATGAGGACCGCCATGCGCTTGGCGATGTTGGTATCTTTGGATCCAGAGTGGTAGTGAGGGTTGTGCACTGCGCAGTAGATCTTGAAGTAGCAAGCACAGATAACAAGAAAGGCCAGAACGTTAAGGACCAGCACTGACAAGATGTAGACCTGAGCCACCGTGGACTGGGTGTCCATTGGGAGGCAGATGCTGACCTTCTGATAGCTGCTCACCCCAACCAGTGGAAGCAGCGCCAGGACGAGGCAGAAGATCCAGCCTCCTAGCATCACAGCTGCGGCATGGTGTAGCCGCAGCTTGCGATCCAGCCTCATGGCAAAGGTGATAGCGTACCACCTCTCCAGAGTGATCACTGTCAAGGTGTAGACAGAAAGTTCACTGGCAAAGACTGTAAAAAAACCCGCAAGTCCACAACCGGGACCTGTTTGCCAGTCTATGGCGTGGTTGAAGTACTCGGCCCGTGTGTGGAGGTCCACAGAGGCGATAAGGAGCAGATAAATCCCCATGCACAGATCTGCAAAGGCCAGGTGACACATGAGGAAGCGGGAGACTGAGAGCTTGTAGTGGCTGGTGAGCAGCACCAGGAGCACCACCACATTTCCCAGAATGGCCAACAGACTCACAAACCACACAGACACTCGCAGGAAGCCAAAACCCATTATGTCCTCACAAGGATTGAACTCATCGGGCACTGGTGCACACGCCACCTCCTCTCCCTCCTCACACACCACATAATCGTAACGACTGTCAAAATCTTGGCTGGTGTCTTCTTGGGGGTTCTTGAGGGTCTCTCCAAAACCCACATCCTCATCCGGCTGCCCCCCAAAATAGGCGTGGTAGTGGAGGCTGCCATGGAAGTCACCTCTCCTCCAGTCTTGGTGGGACTCTCTGTGACCTCCGTCGTTTGGCTCCTGGTCTGGGACTGTTTCCACGACGCTGTCCCCCTGGAGGGAAGGCATGCGGAGGGGCCCCACAGAGCGTTTGTGATGCTGGTCGTTGAAAGCAGTCAGGTTACAGAAGAAGTACTCCAAAAAGCTGAAAAACAAATGCACACAAATACACATAAGACTGGCTGCAGTCCTCACTAGCACTAAGAGTACTATCAAATCATTTATATATCCAATTGAAGAAAAGGGATTCCTGTTTTGAGAGTCATTATGAGTCTGACTCAACGTTCTTCCTACAATAACAGCAATGAGTGACACTAATTATGGCAGCGCTGTATGAAGTTATAGGTAAACACGTCAGAGAGTTGATTCAATCCCTGCCAAGATCCACACCATAGAAGTGCAGCTGCCCCACTCACTGTGGTAGCTCATCCAAACACATTACATGAACTGACTACCTGTTTTTTATCCACCCAGGACACACTTCCTAAGATGCCTCCATTTCACTTTTCTGACTGTCATAAGTTTGTTTCGACGAATGCAAAATGAAGAACTGAGACAAAGGCTCACCCTCGTTTCTTTTTGAGGTTTTTGAAGCCGCAGCAATGGCTGGGGTAGGTGAGGTTGGCAATGGTGAGGTGCTTGAAGGTTTTGATAGGTGGCAGTTTCTTGAGGGCCCAGGCATTGCGCGCCTTCAGCTCCCGTAGAGAGTCCATACCTGTGGTCGGCAGGGAGCTGATCCCTGTCAGGGACACGTCTCTTCATGACAGAAAGAGAATGAAAGAATTTAAGAAGATACATTCATAATGAAGTTTGCCCTTCACAGTGGCAGAGTGGCGATGAGAGGAGAGTGGTGGGGAAGCTGGAGCTACCCAATAATTCTTAGCTACATCCTAACTCAAGCCTGACATTAGAGCTTCGTACGTTACTCTGTGAGTCAGTCACATAACACCATGGATACATTAGGGAAAGTCAGAACATTACTTTTTTTTCCAATGTTTTCACAGTGCTGCTCCACTCTGCCGCTCTTCTTCTTCACTGGACCGTACATTAAGTCCATAGTCTGTGAAACATTAAAGTATTTGTTTCGCCACCGGAAAATAGACTGGCAGACAGAAGACTGGAAGGATCACGATACAACCTGCTGCTGGATAACAAGTTAAAAAAAATAACGCTTTGAATTTTTCAAAGGATTATGAAAGGAAAACTGTGTCATTGAGGCTGAGCTACGTCTGGTTGATAACATGCAATTTTTTGCACACCCTCCTCCTATTATATTACACACCTTATTGTAATAAATAATACGGAGCACCACACTTTCATCTAAGTCAAATAACAGCACGTAGTCACCACCCAGCACCTAGTTTTCGCAGATCTACAGAGATCTGATGAGACGAGAGAGCTCACACATGGATTAAACAACATCCTCCATCTGTTTCCTAGAGTGAGCTCCTCACTCCTTCATCATCTTTAAGCAATTACATGTGGTATTTCTCGCGCTCGCCTGTCATGCCAAAGCCAGCTCAACCTCATCGGGACAGAGACGTGCAGGGGATTGACAATCTCACCAACATCCTGTGTGATCCCATTATCAGGACATTCCTCTTATCGGGACATTCAGCTGTACAGCATCGGACACGAGGGGCCAAGGAGAGGCCAAGTTCTCTTGTGCTTTCTTTAGTTTCCTAACCCATTACACCTAAGTCAATGATTAATTTTATTAAATAAAATAAACACAAGCCAAATAATTTCATATTTGCTAAGAGCTCAATTGTTCTTTTTTAGTCCCATTTGCTCTCCCCACTTCTCTGTCCTCTCCTCTCTTTTCCTCTCATGGGGCACATTGTGTAAGGCTGCACAAAAAAAGCAGCACAGAACCTATGAGTGTCAGCCTGATTTTGTCATTCCCAGATGTTTAGCTCATGACCTCAAAGAGGTGACCTCACTCAGGACATGTTACTCAGTGGAACAGAAGAAGAAGACCTGCACACGAACCCTATTTACCTAACCAGACGCTGAGCGGCTCGATTGGAGCCACAACAGCAACTAGATAGCCGTGGTAAAGGGGTTTGGCATCGAGCACCTTTAAAAAAGCGAGCAACTCAGCTTTAATAACCTTGAGAACGGCAAAAAGACAACAGTATCAGACAAACGTCGGAAGTTTCTCCCTCACATGCTTGCACACAATGAGTGTCAGGTTTCCTTCTCCAGCTGTGGAGCTTTGGATTTTTACACTTTGATGATACGCTATCCAATGTCGCAGACATGTCTCATCCAGTCTGCACATTATGAATGGGGAAACTGTTGACATTTAACTTGACATGATGTAAGTAATGTAATTGCCAAACTAAGCCTATTATTTAGTGATATAAATACACTTCCAAAATGGTTTGCTATTTGTAAATTTGAAATCTATTATTGAAATAGTAATTTGCAGAGTTAGATGAGAAGATCAATGCCATTTTCAGGTCAAAACATGACATAAATGGATGTAACTCACCTTTTTGGATTGTGTGCAATTATGAGCAGTCGATAAGAGAGGCTCAGAGTACTCGGGTAGTTCAGGTACTTACAGAAGCATGGGGCCGCTGATGGCGCCCGCAAAAGCCCTTTCATCCATCTTGGTCAAATACTTATTCCTGTGAAGGTCGCTGGGACAGGAAAGCAAAAATTTAAGTTTATTAAGAGAAAAGTTATCCTTCATGTTTCAGTCAGTCTGACAGGGGCGAGGCGTGGCATAATATTTTCCCAAGCCTCATCACTGCACATTTCTGTGTTTATTTTCTCTCATTTCAGGGGTGAAACATGACAGAAAAAAAGGTCTCAATCAAGATCAAGTTGTTGATTCAAATTAGATAGTATAAGATGCGACGGCATACTCCTTAAACATACTGCACCCTCAATACACATCTCCCTGAATCCCGTAAATCTAATAAGGATAATAGACTTGTGAGGGATGTGTTTTTCTTGGTCAGGCTGCGCTGGGATCAGTTCTCCCCTCAGAGCGGATCAGGTGCCAACACAAACACCCATGTGGTAAGACTCACTAGTCACAGACCAATGGCTTAATTAGGCTCTTAGAAGGACCCGGGCTGTGTGTAGGTGTTGTAAAAGAGGAGAGGGGCTTTAAATTAATATCATTAATACCTCATATCCTGAATATGCAGGACCAGGCAGTGACAAGAACAGAAGAAAACTCGTCGAAAGAGAAAAAGGAAGCAATTCTTACCTATTCTCCCCTCACTAACTCATAATTTATCCTTGTGAGGCTATTGAATATACAAGTGTGAAATTGTTTTCTACAAGTCTGACACAAATCTAGGGTCCAGTGTCACCGAGTGTATGGGAGAAGGGGGCTCTTAATGCAGACTTCCTGATACCCACTTTTGGAAACATATTTTCCCATGAGAACTCCAGCTTGCTAATCAAGAGCTGGGCTTAAGCCCTTTTTCAGTGCATATGAGAAGGCCCATAGAGACCCAGCTGTGATCCTGCTGCTTTTGTAGTGTAATTTTGGGAAAGGAAATACACATGCCAGATGTCAGAAGTGGTTTAATCCAGGCAAAACACTGAGCAACCAATTTTTCTGAGAAATGTAAAGTTTCTAAATCGACAGATACTACACCAGATAAAATAAAATTGTGTCTCCAGAGTTGGATTTTTTTATTTTTATGTTTAAACTAAACGATCAGCTGATGTGCGTCTGAAACTGCTGAACAAAATTGTTAAAGGGATAGTTTGACATTTTGGGGAATGCTTTTATTTGCTATCATGCTGAGAATTACAAGATTGATACCACTCTCATGTGTGCACAAGTTAGCTTAGCCTAGCCAGGCTGGAAATAGGTGGAAATAGTTAAGAAATACTCCAGGACAAACCCTTTATAAAACAACTACCAGTCGTTTTTACACTTAATTTTTTCTATGGATTAAACAAACAAGCTATGACGTGTTAATGAGCTTTAGAAGCGCTGTTTGGTGGATTTCTGTTTGGACAGAGCCGTGCTAGCTCAGTCTTTGAGGTAGGCTAGTTAACCAGCTGCTGGCTGTAGCTTCATATTTATCATACAGACATGAGACAATGGTCTCATCTAACTCTCTGTATGACAGCAGCATTTCTCACAATGTCACACTATAAAAAATAATGTTTCACAGAACAGAAATACCATCAACCTACACTTGATCTAGCTTGGTCCCATTAAAGGCATGATGTTGGATTTCTCTGAAACCATTTCCATACAGCATCCTGGAACAAAAAAATAAGTTTAAACAAGTATTTTAGTAGAATTTTCTTCCAATCCAGTGAATAAAAATATTTCCCATGTGTTAATGTTTCATCTATTTCCATGCAGCAGTGACAGAGATAAGTGGGATCTTATTTTACATTTTATGGTGAGGTTTTGTGGTTTTTAGTCCAACATTTTCTGTAACATGCCACTCTGTGTATTAAAATTGCAATCCCTCTATTTTCACTCCCAAACCTAACCACATATATGTGATTGCCTGTTCTGTGTGAGTTTCTGTGTACTTGTTTTTGCTATCAGGGAGATTCAAGTTGGTTCAAAATGAGGACATGTTTTTAAAGTGAGGTCATTTTGGCCAATCCCTGCTTCTTCTAGTGGCTATTTTAGGGTTTGGGTTTGATTTAGGGATAAAGGACAAAACCAGTCTTACGGCACTCACTTTACTACAGTCTATATCATATACCGTTTATAGTTTGCATTTACTTAACACATTTTTTGGTGAGAGCAGTTTGTTTTTACATATACAGTATGTACAGTATATACAGTATGTGTGTTACATGTGATATCTTACACTGTCAGCACATCACTGGTGATGCCACGGAAAGAGTTGGCTGGGATGTCAGTGATGTAGGGATGATCAACAATTTCCCTGCAAATGAAGGCACCAAACAGAGAGGAAATGAAGTGGTGTTGTAAGTAAATACCTTTCACTGGAAAATGGCATAGGGAGGAATGTAGAGCTGATGAATGTATGCTCAAGTATTATGGCTGGGTAGGAAAATTAAATTAGATAGAGCAGCTGTCTGAGATGGTGATGACAGAGATGTGACTATAGATGTAGCTCATTTCGTAGGGACATGGTGAAGCACACACACACACACACACACACACACACACACACAGAGCACAAACTGCTCATGTAGCATTTTATATAACACAATCAAATTTATGAGGTGGCGTTGTTAGTGGTAGCATTTCTCAAAATTGAGACCACATTTCCCATAATCCCTGCTGTGTTGTGTTACAAACTACAATGTTGCTATTTGTCCATCCTTACATGGAATACAAAGGAGAATAAATATGTAAGACGTGATTTTTTTCATTTCCCTGTCATTCCTTCTAGTTTATTACATTGTCAAAATCATAAAAAAAAAAAAAAAAAAAAAAAAAAAAAAACACTCACTTTGTAGTGGAGCAAAACATCCATCTTCCTGTCCCTTAAACAGTGTAAAGCATGGTGCAGGAAAGGGCTGTTAAAGGCTAATTACTTTCCTAAAAGAGTCATGTTTGTTTGTTCTATTATACGAAGGACAGATGTTAAAATGCTAAATAATAAATGTTGACTAGTGTGCTCGATTTAAAACGTGTAAGGTTGCAGTAACTTACAATATGAAGTTCATGTCATTAGAGTGAATGTTGCTCAAGTCGGGGAAGAAAGTAAGGCCGGTGTTGAAAATCCCCCTGAACAGCACAGAGATAGAAACAGTCAGGATATATGCAACAGAGATTACAGGGCTTTGCAAAGATGTGATGCATTTTATTGCTCGATTATTAATCCTCTGTAGAATTATAACACATAACAGTGTAATGCAAAAATATAGTGAGCACTGCTAGCATAAATACAGCCCCAAGATCTTATGTCGGCTTCACACCTAAATACATTATTGTTCGGACTGCATCATTTAAGAATTAGCTAGCCCAATTTATTTAATAGGCAACTTGAAGGGTCATTGTCAGATTCTGGCTTCTTATAGGCCAGCGCTTCTTGAAAAGAGCTTAAGTAATGGTGGCATCTCTCTACACTAGTGAACTCTGGCCCTCTGGAAGGAAACAACAGCTTATAGTTGTCTGCCTGAGTCAAGAATTCACATGAGATTGACGTCTTTCATTCTTAGGCCAAAAATGTTTGATTTAATCTGTGTGTAGAGCGTGCAGCAACTTTTCTAAACTCAGCCTGTACCACTGCATTAAATTCAAATGAAGCATGACTCAGTCTTGCCCATACTGACACACACAATTCTATGAATAGATCACAATGTCTAAATTATTACCAGGCGTAAGCATTTTAAATCTACACCCTCGTCCTTTTTGGGTTTCCATAATGTTGTCAGTATGTGGAATTCAATGCCAATAATGGTATGAGTTAAAAAAAAAAAGAGTATGCAATGAAAAGTACTCACAGGTATTTAAGGTTTGGGAGATTTTTAAAGGCTTCTGGGTCGATGTAGGTCAGACTCTTCGCATTACGTATCTCTCTGGAAGAACAAACAGACAAGAAAGGGATGCACTGAAAATATTTTTACGCATAAATATAAACTAATTGAGATCATGAGTAGAGGACAGAAATGTTTTGACCATTACAAAATTTTTCAAAGAAACTACACACTGCACAGTCTTAAAACCTGCTGACAGAAAATAGCAAGGTGCATGCCAGTGTGCAAGAGAAAGGAAACTCAGTGCAGACAGCCAGGGCCGGAAGTGGCGTCCAATTAGTGTTTCATTAGTGTGTTTACTCTGGTCCACCCTGTGCTGTGCTGGACTGAACACCTCTCTCTGCTGTCTGAAGCCATGTGGTGCGCTCAAACGTGTGTTCTGGCCCTTCTACACACACCTGGCAAACCACACTGAACAAAGGAGACAGACGTGGTCAGGTCAGTGGAAGTCCCTGAGTCTTCCCAGTGCTGCTGTGTAAAAACTAGGGCTCAAACCAAAAGGTCAATCACACAGTGTCAGTGGGAATTGGATTTCCTTTTACTTGGATTTTCTGCTGATAGAATTTGTGTTTCTGTGTGTGGTCCTCTTTGCTTTGTTAAAGTTCCTCACCAGACATGTTTTAAAGTATGTAAAAATAATCGGCTATGATTAATATTTTCCCACATAATATGTGAAAAAAAATGGAAAATTGGGGCTGGAACGCATCTACACTTACTTCCTCATTGAGAAATTCTGGATCAGGCCTTGTGCCCCGCCCACCACTGCTGCTCGTGCTAGGTTGACCGGTGAAAGAGCAGAGAGTATCAAGATGGTTAGCCAAAATCGGCGACTAGCAGACATATCAGGACGGTTAGCATAAGTTAGCATCTTTTTTTTATTTTTATTGTTTGTTAGCTTGTAACTGGCAGTGGCTGACAGTGTTAGTGACTGTGCTAATGCAAACTCTTGCTCTCTGTACTGAAAACTGAAGGTTTTGTGTTTATTTTGCCCGTCCCCTGACCCTGCAAGTTGATGCAATTGGTTCCTCAGGTTTGTGACATATGAATCCCTGGCTATCTGAATCTGTTTTTATGAGACTGTCATTGGTTCACTGCAGTTCCAAGGTGGAAATACTCAGTCATGGTGTTGACTGGTTATTTTACATGGATATGTCTTGTATTAAATAATAATAATAAAAAAAACAGCATATGCACAGGTTAACAAGGTTAGGAGGGGGTCTTTAAGTTTATCATATTAACTACACATCCATCCTTACTAAAAAGTAGAATCAAGTTTGTATTGCCAAGATAATCAACACCATCATCATTGGAAAAAGGTCTATGTGATGATGACAAAAATGTAGCAGAGACTGTTCATATGCAAAAAGGGTGTTGATCTTGCTTCTTGCTACCAGGGAAAGAGTTCCTCTCCTGTTAGCTCTGGTTTGGTCTCCAGCAACTCACCAAAAACACCTTTTCACTGCAAAATGCTCCACCACATTCACCAGCCAGTGACTAACTTTGTCTACCTGCTGTTTGGTGCTGTGCAGTATGTTTATCAGGGCTGCTTTCAGCAGCTTGAAATTGGGTTGTTAAGAAGATTGAACCTCAACAGTTAAGTTAAAAACCAAGACAGTGATCTAAAAGATACAAAACAACCCCAGAGAGTGGGAGAGAAAGAAAAGAGGGAAATTGACTCAAGTGATAAATCTTGATGGGTTTGTCACTATGTCACTACACTTTTCACCTTACTCAAAGTTATTTGACCCATTGTTAATAGAGCTTATACCTGTAAAGATAAAACATTATTTCCTTTGTGGCAGAGTGTTGAAGTTTTTAAAAATTGTGTGTGTATAGATTGAATCATTATTGCAATGTATCATTTGCCAATAGAGCACTGAAACTGAGATTTATCTACACCACAGTGTATGAAAATATGTGCATTTTTACTTCTGTATATATCTTTTAAAAGTGGTGGTTTCATCGATGGCGGCACAATACAAACTTCACCAGCCACCCCTCTGAATTTTCAGCACTCCTCGATGCACAGCTGCTGTCGGCCTCAAGCAGCCAACAGGAAGCAGAGCATTAATTTGTGTCTGACCCTGAAGGAAACCTGAGAGAGATGCCATTTTCTGATGTATGGCACTACACCCCACCAATCAGTGGCAAATAGGCCCCAGAGATCCAAAATACACCCCCAGAACACAGATACAACCCACAGCCAGCGGTTTGAATTATCGTTTCTGTCTGTATTTTGATATCTGGAATTAGGAACCAAATAAAGACAGAGCAAAGGGAAGGATAATTAAGATAAAAATGACAGCTAAATGATATGCACATATGCATCAAGTCATGTCAAATGAATGTCTGTGGCTGTTAATCATAGTTACGGTCTAAAACGGCTGCACATGCCCACATTTTATACAGTAAGTGAAGAGTGGAAACAAATTGCGTACACGCAAACTGCTGTGTTACAAGATGCTGTAACTTGGAACAAATCATTCACATAGGCAGGAAGTCTCGCAGTAATATATGAAGTGCTAGGAGGTGTTCTGCTGGAAAGTGTGTGGTCCACCCGGAGACTCAGCCATAAATCTCTATCCCATAATTGAGAATAGAGTGCACCTTGCTAGACTTTTTTCCCCTGAGCTCCTTCAACAAGAGCTGGAGTATGAAGAAGACGAAGAGAGAAGCCAAACACTGGCTGCTGCTTAGCCTCTCTGCTCTAACATGCTCAGACCGGGCTCTGTAATAATGCAGCAAATACATTCAGATAATGAGTTACTTCATTGAATTGAATAGTTTCTTATCTAATTTGCAATAAGTAATCCCACAACAGGGTTATTTTTTCAACCTCATGAATTGGCAAATCTGCTCCGTACCACTCTGATGAGGAGCAGTAAGTGATGTGCAGGAGAGAAATAAGTTTCTAATGTGTTTCTTCCACACTTCCATTTGCTGCCGGCAAGGTTCAAAATTAAGCATTTTTCTTTTCAGAGAGCAAATGGAACAGCTTAATCAATAAAGATCAATAAATAGCGTACTCTTTTCCTTTAGGTACTCACATGTGGGTGATTTTCCTCAGGTTGTAGAATGAGTGTCTCTCCAGCCTCTGCAGCTTCACGTCCACCGACATATATCTAAAAGAAATAAACAAACTTACACCAAATCTAATGCACAAATCATCTTTGCAATATCTAAAATAATGAGTTTTCTTAACCATCTGTCGGATTTTTAAGAATGAAAAGTACTGTGCAAGCGTGAAACTGAAATATAAGACCTGTTTTCATAAATGACTGTAAGTGTGTGGCTCTAAAAATGATCCCAAAGTCTGCAACTCTTTCCTGAATTTATCAACCCAAAGTGTCTCCCAAGCCCCCCTAAAGTCACGGGCAATTTTAAAGGTATGCACCTCACATATACATTACCTCGTCATCAGTCACTCTGCTCTCACTTGTTATTACTTGGTAACATGTATGCTCTTAAAATAAACCATGAACTTAGCACTGGATTAACTGTAAAAATGACAAAATTACTAGAAAAAAAATGTATATTCTGTTTACTTATAGTTATTACTAGGCACTTAATGAAACACACCTCAGTATTCACAAAAAAGAGTTTGTATTTGAGAATCTGCTGACATTTTATACATATCTGTATCTGGACAGCGAACAAAGAGTCAGTGGACACACTGGCTGTGAGCACTTGTGGCCATTTGAGGCTTACACAAAACCTCTCATCCACCATCTCCGTCTCCCTTCACGCATGACTTGGACGCAGACGTCAGACTCAGCGGCCGAGGATCAAGGCTCGAGTGTATATTTTACCTCTACACAGAGGAGACTCCACCTCTACAGGGAGTCTACAATCCCCACACATCCAAAAAGCTCTGCTGGAATACCTAGCCAATGTCCAAGCCCCACTGCGGTCGAAGGACCAACATTCCTGATGAAGGAACGCATTAGTGCTTCCAGCTGTGATTAGGAGCCAGCAGTGATACTAAACAGAGAGCATATCATCTGCTTGGGTGGGAGACAAAAAGGAAAAGGGGTGGGCAGCTGGGATAGATTCCCACTTTTTAGGGAAAGGAGTCGAAAGACAACAGGTGGATGAGAGCAACTTTGAAGGGTCTGTGAATAGAATAAATTTTGATAAATCGACACTCACATCCTTGAAATGTTGACCATGTTGGCAAAGACATCTGCTGGAACAGCTGACAGACGGGTCTCAAAAAGCCACCTGGTGAAAAAATAAGTATGGACATTTTAGTTGTCACAAACACATTTTACTCTGAATAGCATCTGTTTGTTGGACTTGACTTTTTTAGCAAGTTGTTCTTGACATTTCTGAAGGAGCAGCTTGACATTTCGGCAGAAACGCTAATTCACTTGTTGCTGAGAATTAGATGAGAAAATCAATACCATTTTCACATCTGTATGGTAAATACGTAGCTAGAACCAGCAGACAGTTAGTTGAGGTTAGAACAGAAATAAAATAGAAAAGATTGGAGACATGAGGAACAGCTAGCTTGATTGAATTGTTTTTTTTTTGTTTTTTTTTCATACAAACTAAATAAATTCAATATGTGTTAGACAGTGATTTAGAGGCACTGTTTTAGATTTTGTTTGGACTGAGCCAGGCTAGCTTCTTCCTACTATTTCAAGTCCTTATGCTAAGCTGACGTCTCCTGGATACACATAGCTTCATTTTAAATACAGAGATATGCAGGGACACACAGTCAGGGAACCAGGCAAATGCTTGGGGCCCCCAAGGGGAAAAGGGGTCCCCGATGGCCCTTCATACTGGAAAATTTTGCAATGACATCTACAAACCCCCTTAAACCTCCCATAATGACACCATACTGTTGCTCCAAACCGCCCCCCTAGGGGGGCCCTGGATGATGTGTGCTGTAGCTAACATCTACCCATTTACTGCATGTGAGGCATCCAGGGGACAATGTAAATTGTAGTGTCTGCCAGAAGTCTAGGTGAGCGGTGGGGTTCTTTGATGGGCTTCTTAGCTTGGGGCCACCTAGAGTTTAGGATCACCACTGTAGATATGAGAGTGGTATCAATCTCATCATCTTTAAAAATTTTGTACCTGGAGATTTTATAACCCATGGAGAGTATAATGACCTTCACTGTAGCATTGCATAAATGTTTAATATTTTAATTGTGATGAAAGTGATTCAATTATCAATAACTAAATTTCACATATAGAATTTGTGTCTTTATATTCCAATATCCAATCCAATAATCTAATAATTCCAGACAAAAAGAGGTCTAACTGCAAAAAGAGAATGGGACAAAGTGTAAAGAAAAAAAAAAGAGAGAAAAGGGAATAACACATAAAGGCCCAACACTGATGAATTTCAGTGTTAGATGAAAGGTTTCTTTGAAGTTAATGGTAAAACAGATCCCCCTATTCTAGGAACAAGGGAAGAAACAAAGACTTGGAACTGAATGGACCTGATCTGACAGCCAAATCAAACAATGTCTGGGCCTGCTTAGGACAATGTTTCAGAAAGTAAGGTTAAGGCCTAAGTATGCGATGCACACCTCCACAATAAGGTTTAAGTTATGAGACAGAAAATATTTAGAATCTGATCTGTAAGTCAAACTTGTTAGCTTGCTGCAAGGTTTTGCATAAAAGGAGGAGGAAAAAAATTGTATTTCCAAAAAAAGAAATAGCTTGATATGCGGAAATTAGCTTTCTTGCTTAGAGTTATATGAGAAGATCAATACCACTCTCATGTCTTTAAATATGAAGTTGGCAAGTTGGCAATAGCATTGCAAGAAGGCTGGAGGTACGGGTGAGCAAGCTTTGTCCAAGCTTTTAAAAAAAAATGTACTTCTAAAGCTCAGAAATTTACATGTTGTATCTGTTTTGTTTAATCCATACAAAAACTGAAGTGTAAAAAGGACATGTAGGGGGTAATGTGCCAAACTATTTCTTGGCAGGGAGCCGTAAATTCCTGGAGTGTCTGCTGGCTGTCTGGCAAGAGCAAATGTCGTTTTTACGGAAGGGTTCTTGTACAGATTTACCAGATATAATGTGTTAATTTGTGAGCTATAGATGTGCTATCAGGTGGGATTTGCTACCTTTGGAAAGTGCAGGCTAGTCCTTGATTCCAGCCTTTGTGCTTGTTAAGCTAGCCTGCTGCCGGCAGTAGCTTCATACTAAGTACACAGTATAGACATGAGAGTAGTATTGATCTTTTCAGCGAACATTTGGCAATAAAAGTGCATCTCCCAGAATGTCAAGCTTTTTCTTTAGAGTACATTGTGGGCTCTTTTACCTCATACGTCGCTAGTGAAAATGTGTTGCCTCTTTCCTGTGATCTTACTACAGACTTTGTTGTGGTGGATTTGGGAATCACAACATAATAATAGAAGAAAGAGATTAAGATGGTATCCACATGTGTTGATGTCATATCGTATTCCAGGATGCACTTTGTTCCACCGCATCCTGCCTCAACTAGCAAACAGTATGTGTGTCCATTTGGAAACAGGTATAAAAAGGGACTCAGCCAAAGCCACCATCTTCATGCACCTTTGCTTCATCAGAGGAACAATAGACTAATTCAGAGGTTGCAGATCTGGCCCAGGAGTCTGAATCACGCTCATGTGGAGGGAAAAGTGGGGTTTGAGTCACTAAGTAGACACCGGAGCACGGCACCCTGCACACGCTTTGACAAACTCAAACAAACAGAGGGACACAGAGCAGACCCTGACACCAAACACCCCTGTCAGAAGCATGCTGTTTCGCCGCCCTGCTCAAACCCAAATAACCAGCATGCATTTTCCCTCAGGAGCAAGTGCGAAGAGAGAAGACCAATGAGTCGATCTCGCGGGCTTAAGGAGAAAATTACTCCCTCACTTTGTCATTTTGGATAGAAACCCAAGAAAACAAACAGGTGGGGAATTGAGTTTGAAGTGGGGAGAAGCCACATAATTCATAATAGTGTCAACATTGGATTGACAACATAGCTGTGTTTACTATGGGCTCTGTCTCATTTTGATGTGTAATGGTCTGTAGTGACTGGTAGAGAGGGTCAGTTACATATTCAACCTGCACTTTCTCCAGTGTGATTCAGTGTAAATCTCCTCTCATGTAGAAATGCTGTCGTTACAAGAATCCTTAGTCTTCTCAGTCCGAATGAACGCACACTACCAGTTAAGAGGCAAAACAACAGTATTTAGGACAATGAATAATTTTTGTTTAAAGTTTATAAAAGATGACATTCCTGTTTGTTTTCTCATATACACAGGAGGTAATTATTATAGAACGTGAAGTTATAGTAACAATTTCCATTACTTGATCCATTGGTACAAATTAATAGCTGGGAAACTGTCAGTATTTCCAGTAATCTCAGCTACAGCTCATCATGTTCAAAGTCCCACTTCTTATTTTACAATTAATCCCAGTGCTCATCTGTTACCATTCAGGAAACAGCATTAGAATTTCACTCTTCAGTCACTTTTTTTTAGATGAGAGGTTGAGGGACAACGAATATCACAAGTTATCACGTTTTAACTCCAATCCAAAAATTCAGAGGCTTTTGAAAGACGGGAACTGCTGTGTTTTTTTTCCACGTTTCCCTTGAAGTCTTTTTTTTTCCTCTTAATTATTCTCAAATGGAACTCTCTGGGTGTTTGAGAAATGTGCTGTAAAAAGTAAATATTGTATTTGAATGCATCGTCCAGACGCAGCCGGGAGTCACGCTACGCAGGCTTTTAAGCATGTCTGTGCTTTCCTTTCCACCTCTCTGACTCCCAGTGGCGCATGGAGTAACCTCCACAAGTACACACACACAAAGGACTCCAAACTCTAAGTATCCACATGTTCATACTCACACACAGACACGCACAGACGTCTGCTTTGCATTCACGTTTTGTTTTGTGAATAGAATGTTTACACATTTTCTTCCACAAAAGACAGCAATAAAAGAATTAGTGCAGAAAGTTTTAAAGTTTTTGCCCATGATAGGGCAATTTAAAAGAGATTTGAGAACACAAACTTCCGTCAGAGTTGAAAAAAGGTTTGGGAAATATGCTTATTTGGTTTGTAGCAGAGGGTTAGAGGAAAAGACTAATACCACTCTCATAAATATCTGTATGCTAAATATAGTTCATGCTAAAGCCAGCAGCCAGTTCCATTAGACTTAGCTTAGCAAGAAGACTGCAATCAGGGGAAAACAGCTCAACTGGCTCTGTCCAAAGGTAATAAATTTCCCTACCAGTGCCTCTAAAGCTAACTAACATTACTATCAGCACTTTCTCTTTATGCAATCTGTACCAAAGCAAAAAGTGTAAAAACAATTCACCAATTTCACAGGAAGGTATGTCCTGGACTGTGCGTCCCTGCATCCAGTCTTTGTGCTAAGCTAAGCTAACCAGATGCTAGCTTGTCATCCGAAAATATGTAGCCTATCAAAAATGTTGAACTTTTTAGAGCCTGTCAAAATCAAGTATCTTTCTAAGCTCAGTCAGTGTCTGAAACACCAAACCTTGACTATAAAACTATTATGTGATTTCTCATCGGTCCATTTCATGGAACTTGTCATGAGGATTTTGAGATTGTTTGCTGACAGAAAAACTAATGGACCAAATCGAAGCTCCTTGGCAGAGATAACAATCCACAAGACAAAAGGCCAATAGCACAAACAAACTGACAGCCAGAATCAGTGAAACTGGACCCCACTGGCCTGACCAGGGCAGCAGGGTCATTCATTCCTCAGTGTCCGTACAACAAAACCAAACTTCCTTACGCCTCATCTGCTAGAACATCCCCCTCAACACACAGTCTATTTTGGGATTATTTGGCAGATATTTTTATCAGGATGGCGACAGGGCAGCGCTTGGTGGCATGCTTTCATGTCTTTCTATTGTCCTGGAGGGCTCTGGGTAAACTTTGGGCAGGAATGTGAGGAAATCGTAGGGGACATAGGGGCACGTGCAGACGTGAATTGGAGCAGTGATCGGGAGATAATTTTATGTGATGGGTGCTGTTGGAGGCAATGCAGAGTGGTGTCTGGGATTGAAGGATAGAGGGATGTTCCAATAAACTGTAAGAGAGGAATGAGGATTATCATAACACAGCGCAGAACCCTCTCCTTATCTTACTGAGCCCTACATCAGTGCTTTAGAGGAATTTTGTGCAAGAGTAACAAGTGTTAAAACATACTCACAATGACAATGCCAATGCCAGCAAAACTTCTACTCATCATATATGTTTAAAATAGTGTTTGAAATATTAGAAAATGTTCCAACTTCCACAACATCATCACCACAAGTGCAGTTTGTTCAAGGTAACATCTACTGTCTGAGTTATCATTCAAGAATACTGATTTAAATGGAAATACCCTTTCTCACTCTTCCAGCTTCTATGTTTCCACATCTGCCACAGAGTCCCTGAAGGGCATGTGTTTCCATCACTCAAGGCCACGGCAAACTGGTCGCGCTCTATTGCATAATTTTTTCATCCTGTATTTAAGCAATTTAGGAAGTGTAAAAGCCCTGATACATTTTTCAGAGGTGACCCTGACATATTACATCATGTCGGCTCCCAGGATCCTTGTCAGATTCTTTGGGGTCTCAGATAGCAAGATAGCAAAAGTGTATCAAGCAGTTTGGCTGTAAATTAGTTCATTACAAGTACGGTATGTCTGTATGCGAAGGTCAAAGTAGAAACTGAATTAATTTAGATGAGAAGGTAGGATTGTTTTTCTATTTTCCTCACTAAATGCAAGGGTAGTAAGGTGTGGTGAGCGCTACATTTAGTAATGAAGCGCATCCCTTTTTTCCAAACTGTCTCTTATCTACCGTCCATGTGTGAAGTATGGGTGCTTTGCACAAAGATCCAGTACCCTGTAGCACAAACCCAGTGAACTGGACATCTCATCCCTGCCTCTCTTCTTTCTCTCTTTTTCTCTGCCTCTGTCTCTTCCTCCACCCATCTCAGTTTCTCATACAGTTAACTCATGACAGCACAAATACTCAGGGGACATACTATGTTGATAGTAGTTGTTTGAAGTGCTAGGAGATGCTGTTATAATGCAAATTTCTATGGCTAAATTATAGATGATTAAACATTAATCATGATACACCTGTGACCAACACACCAACCATTATTAAGTAAATCAACTATATATTCAGCTTTTCAGTTACATCAGGGGGCTATATGATTTCAGGTTATAAAGGTGGGCTAATGGTTCAATGGATCTTTTTGATAACATGCTTGAATGAATTATTTATTGCAGTCATTGCAGTCATATTATCCCAATATTAAAGTACTTGAAAGTTAATCTTCATGAAAAGAATTGTAATAAGTTCAGTATACTTTTAAGATGTTTAAAGATTGGCTGTATTTCACACTAAATCAAGAATAAAATCCTCACTGACAACTTTGGAGTTAGCAATCTTAGCAATCTTATAATAGACAAAAATAATACCTTGAAATGGAATAAGTGCTTAACATCACAGACAGCCTCGAAATCCCTGTGGGAACACTTTGAAGGAATATTCATGATATAATGATTTTTCCTCGGGGTTAAGAGCACTTTACTTTCAAAATACAGGGGAAAAAAAGACAGTAGAATCACTTTTACAGATGCGTTTTTTACGCCTACTTACAGTGTCTCCGTGCTTGCTGGAAACCTGGGGAGAATATCAATGTCAAAGCAGGAGATGGTGTGAGTCCTCCACTCAGAGCACTCGCAGACAGCAGGGCAAGAGTCAGCCTCCGACACGGAGCTGACAGGGAGAGTGACGAGCATAAACAACGCGCATGTTATCACCTGCATGCTGGAGAGCTGCCCGCTGTCAGTGTCGCCTCAAAATATCCTTCAGACTGACTTCTTTGTCTCCATCTGATGGTCCTCTTGATGTCCACCACAACAAATATGTATATCAATGTCAGCAAAGTTCTCTATTATAGACTATGATGTTTGTTTTAGGTGTATAGGTTATAATCCTTTGGTAGAGACAGTGGAGCTGTACTGGACTGTGATGTTCAGTTTTCTTTACAGGGCCCCAGGAGTTTCTGTGAGGTTGTGAAGGTGGAGATGCTGTAGGACGGACAGCTGCAGCTCGGTGGTGGGTTTGGAGGTGGTCTTCAACTTGAGGGGAGGGTGGACTTCTGAGGCACTCTTGTGTTAGACTTGAGAATAGTATTTTTCCTTTTCCCCCCCTTGAGCAATGATTTCAGATCTTGTATGTTTTGTTCTTTTAAGTAAAATATATATTTCACATACACAGGCTTAACTGTAAGTCTTTTATACATTATTCATCACTCGTTGATATAAATTGTCCTATTCAATATATTTCATAAACGTAAAGTGTTTCAGTATATTTAATAAGTCTATATGCCCAATATAGTTCTCTTCTCTTTTCTATTTATTTTATTATACTCCATTATTAGCTATGTCAAGTACACGTCGGTTGACATGAAATTTCTAGGTCTATTCTAATCATTTTTCAATAATTTACTGACTTATCTTGCTTTTTCTTTTCTTTTTCCCTTCCTCAAAGTAGAGAGAATCGACCTTTCCTGTCCTCTACGGTACACTTTTTTCTTTTCTTTTCTTTTCTTTTCTTTTCTTTTCTTTTCTTTTTCTAACTGAAGAGCGGCACGACAGGCGCAAACGCATAAAACTTTGGACAATGTAGTTCACAAATTATAAATTCCCACACTGATCCATTGTGAACATCCTACAATTCCCGGCATCCTTTGGAGCTGCCGCGCTCTGTTATTTTCCTGTTCAGACGCGGCTAGTTCAAGTTGCCATAGCACAGTGAAACTGAGGGTTGTTCTTCTGTTAACTACCACTCGCAAAGCGAAAAACCAACGTCTCATTCGTAATTTATTTAGAACGATAGCGTGTATTTCCTCAGTTTCCACTGGACTTATGCAGTGTTTTGCAGTTCTACGATATTATTTCAGGGCTAAATTACTTGGCTAACGTTGGGTTAGCTAGCTTACGTTCATAGTGGTTGCCACTTGTTGCTAACCAGGAGGAACACCACTCGCAACAATGCTCAGGACTGTGATTGATTGGGAACGGGACCGAGTGAATTGTAGTGTTTTGCAGGTCAAATAGTTTTTTAGCATCCACCGGTTGTTAAGGTAACGATGACAAAGCTTTCATTTCCGTTTGCTATGACAAAAATATCTATTGTTAAGAAAGTTCAAAACCACCCCACTTTATTCGTTAATCTGATTAACGTTAACAGTTAGCGTTTTGTGCCGACGACGCTAGTGCTGGCCACTAATCGTCATATTCGCCTAGTCAGCGGTTTTTCGTCGCCACACCCGCAACCTGTCCAAAATTATGGACACAACCAGCGAATCGGATTCTTACGACAGGACGCCGGGAGACAGGGCTCGGGGGCGTGAAGCCCATCGCAGACCTGGCCGGGACAGGGGCAGAGCCAGTGGGAGTGGAGGTGATGATAGAGCAGTAGACATCTCCAAGAAGATCAGCACCCTGGCAAACACTTTACAGGTACTCCGCTGTGCCTCATGAGACAGATGCACCTGCATGTTCAGATTTCATCCATCAGCAAGTACTGAAAATTTATTTGTGTTTTGTAGCCTTACCTTACCACCAAGTCAAGTATTCTGGCTGTGCCAAAACTTCCCTATACACTCTAAGCACATTTTGTGTGTATATATTTATTTATATTGTATTGATCCCTAAATTAATTTCAGTAATTGTTAACTGATATCTTCTTTTCTCTGGTAGGACACCAGTAGAAACTTGACCAAAGTAGACCGGATGCTGGGCCAGTACAGGGAGCATACAGATGATCAAACTGAAGCCATGGCACTGGTGAGACACCTGTTCTATTATCTATGTATTTATTTCCTAAAGATGCAGATGGTAGCACATATAGCCATATATTTTATTAGATGTTAGGTTTGCTTCAGATGCATGTTATTGAAGTACTAAACTGATACTTATTGGAGGTATTTTAAATAAAATTAGCCAGGATTAAAGAAACTTTAGACAAAATGTCACTTTTTCTCCAACATTTGTCAGAGAACTCTAACAGCAGCACAGGACAGTGTGAGGAGTTTGGCAGTTTCATAAATCCACATCTTCAGTGCATAACCACAACACTTCAAGGACAATAACATACCAGTCTTAATGCAGAGTAATACTATTTAAGGGATATCACAGTCAGTTATCACATTGTTTGTTCAGTGCTAGGCCTGCACAATATGCAAAAAACATTATATTGCTATAATTATGGCAGATTTTTTAATGTCTTTGACTCCCCCTCCTCTGTGTCTCCCCTTCCAGTTGTCATCTTCAGGATGTGATTTTATTTAGGAGCTGTGTTATTTTCTGTTTCCTTGGTTAGTCAGCCCTGTGTGCTTTTTTTTTCTGCACCAGCTCAGGGAAAACCTGGAGGAGTCAATCAGTCAGCTGCAGACACAGAGGTTGATCAGATCCAATGGGGCTCGAAGTGCTTCAGCTTCGGCCTCTACCCTGCATACCAGTGACCTGGAGGCTGGCTCAGGGTCAGGTATGGAGAAACAGAAAGGCTTTTGCTGACAGATATATTATGAGTGAGGCTAGTTTTGGTTGGAACATACTGGCAGATAACACAGAGGTAAAATACAGATGTGAAAGCCATAGAGCATCTTAATTATTTGTTTGTGTTGCCAACTTTATTCTAATAAATAAAAACAGTAAAACAATCTGCCTCTGTGTGTCGCACCATTAGCAAGTTGTGCAGTTGTGAACATTTTTTAGAGGTTACAAAAGGTTTGACTCCTGCTTTATCATATTGTTTCCAGAAACAAACACTTTATAACATCTCTACATCTGTGATTTTAGAGGGTCAACGTTTCTACCCCACCTCTCCACTGAGGGAGTACACAGGCACTCAAGCAAGGAGAAGGAGGTCTCAGTCTGCGGGTGTTCGCTTCAAGGACTCCAACCCGAGAGCAGAGGATGTAAGAAATGCCGACAGAGCAGTGCTGCTTGTTACTTCATGTAGTTTCAGAAAGTTGCCACAAGAGGGTACGCTGAGTTTGCAACGTTGATATAAAATTTGTTATTCTAATCTTGAAAAAAAAAGGTCCTGATAAGACTTCATTAAAATCAGATATTATCCATGATCTATGCTTACTACAGTGGTTGTTATAAATGTGCATCTCTGTAAATGCAATCATGGCTAGCTCTACTTTGCTTTGCTTGTGTCTTAAGATTTGTATCGGTATGTGTTTGTGGCTGACTCCCATAGATTCATTCTGTACACCAATCCTTGAGGGATTTGCGTTGTGACCAGCAGAGACTGTCTGATGACCTGGATAGAGAAATCCTAAGGAGGAATAGGTATCTGAGACAAGGGACACAGAAATCTGAAACGGTGATAATTCGCAGTAAAAGATGCTGAGATATTTCTTTCAGGCTTTACTAATGTAGTAAACACTTCCTACATCCACCCACAAATTTTCTACATTAACTGAGGTCTTGCCTCTGTCTGGACCAGTGCAAGATATTGATCTTATACTTTTCATGTCTGCTGTACATGAAAAGTTTTTTCTAGAGCTTTGAAAATAAATGCATGGATTTCAGGTCTTTGAAATCTCCTTGATGAGAAAGTGATAAAAGTGTCATGGGAAACTTAAGGAGATGCAACTGCAAAGTCAAAAGGCGGCAGATCTTTCCCTCAACATGCATTAAAATTTGACATTTTGAAGTTATTAAAAAATCTCTCCTTCCAGGCCTGCTGACCAAACCAAATTGATCTACCACCATATTTCCACATCTGAAGCTGCATAATTAATTTTAGTGACATCGCATTATGTATTCACATTTTGATCAATGATGTCCTGGAATAGGATTTTTCAGAACTGTCGAGAACTCCGCTGTGTAAATATGTTCAGTCTGCTGGATTTGTCTGTTTTTTTGTTTGTTTGTTTTTTGTAGATCTGAAATTGACACCAGGCGGGCTATGGAGAGCCTCACAGGGCACATGACAAGTTCTCAGAGACAAGACTCAGTGAGTTGTGGCTGTGTATTTCACTATCAATACTTCAAGTATGCTTTCTAGCGGATGCATCCTGAACTTAAGGACATCACATCACAGTTATTGATGGATGAAAGCTGCTGTACAGAGCATTGAATATGCAAATTTTTTTTTTTTTTTCTGATCAGAAAACAGCTACAGAAAAATGGCAAACTTACTTAATAAAACTCTAACTTTAGCAAATGTTTCAGTATAATTTCCAAGCACATGGCTCCTCAGTGCACCATCACTACTGTGACAAATATGCTACTTCAAATGACAGCCAACATATTTAATATTTTTTATCTTGTCCTGTCTGTGGATGTGACAAGATAAAGGTATTTACTGTCTCATACAGGTGGATGTGATGCCTCCTGATTAGACAGCGAATTCTTGCATCACAAATGTAATACTTTCAGTCAGCTCTGAAAGATATTTTTGTCACCCACCCTTTTAATTTCCTGTTGTCTCATTTATCATATCCTGCTGCCATTCCTGTACTGGTGATGTTTGCGTGACCTGAAGCATCCTCCATCTGACTGTGTGCAGGTGTCGGCTCGCGTGGAGCGGCGTCTGCAGGAGCTGGAGAGAGAGACGCACGCTGATGAGAGGAGCATGGAGAGAGAGAGAAGGCCTGAGCAGCGGGTGGCCATGTCTGACGAGCTGCAGGAGGTGACACTCCTCCCCACCACTCATCTGCTGCGATCCCACTGTCACATACCTTTCTGTTGACACTCATGTTCTCTCACATTCAAAAAGAGAGCCAAAAAAATCTAAAGGCAAATGAAAGCAAATAAATTCATAAATTGATGACAGGGCAAGATAGAACATAGTTATATTTAACTTAACTCATTTATTTATTAAGGACAACACACATTAACAAACACACAGAAGCACATAGGACAGTCAGAATTTTACAATTAGGCTAATTGTCACAAAGGAGTGTGAAACTTTAGCCTTACAAGCAAGTACTAAGGAAACACGTTGACACACTCATACACTCCATAAAAAAAAGAATAAAGCAGGCACACAAGTCAATCAACGGTAGACATCACAGATGATATGCAGACCTAAAATACACTAGAAAGACATTGATTGACAGAGCAGATTGAAAATAGTTCAAATATTATGTTGTGTCTCCAATTTTTCAACTTTCTAGAAAAAATATCGTAGGTTGTCAAGTCTTTCAAATTAGTTGGAGCATTCGAGCCAAGTGATGCACAAAGTGTTTTTCAAAAGCGAGACCATTAAGTACTCGGTTTTTTGTCTAAGACCTTAAAAGCTGGATTGGAATTCTGTCCCTTGAGGATGGTTGCACAGGTATGAGACCGACTGGTCAAGTCCTGCTTCTTGGGAGAAGAATGTTAGTCATGCTCTCTAATACTAACAGGCAGTCAATGAAATTGAATTTTTGGCCTCGATAGCAGTGTCTATTCGACAATCATGGTCCCTAGAGGACGAAACCTGTTGACTTCTTATGATCTTCTGATTTTTTTTTGTCTCGTGCCACCACAAGGTCAAAATTTAAATTTGTCCAATATTTTGGTTTTATGACCAAACTTCTGCACAACTAATAATATTCCGAGCCACTTCAGATTTACTTTGTTTTGTGCTAATTGGCAAATGTGAGCATGCTAACATGCTAAATTAAGATAGTTAATATAGTAGACATTGCCTGCCAAACATTAGCATTTAGCTCAAAGCTAAAGGAGAGATTTAACAGATGAAGTAAAGCGAAATAAAGTCAGTGGACTTGCAGAAGGAATAAATGCATTTTGGTTATTCTTGAGTAATAATAAAGACCACTAACATTTACACAATTTATTAAACCTCAGTTTTCCAGAAAAAAAAAAGCCAAAAGCTGTTCTGACTGCCAGCATTGGCCAAAAAGATTAAAAAGCAAGTGTGGTAGTGTTCAAAAAATGACTGCTGAAACATTTTTCAGGTGTTCTCTGTTGAGTAGTTATTCCTCACCTTTTGAAAAAGAAGTCAGAAAAGATGTCAACCAAAACCTCTAATTATAATTGGTGGGATTTTAATCTTCCACACAATTAAATAGCAGTGATTTATGACTGTGGTGACAAGTGTTATCCATAAAATTATATTCACAGTACATGTAAAAAAAGAAATTCTTAATTTCTCTGTACTTGCTGGGTCGCTGTGTTTTACTGAAAGGTTTTCTCTCCATTGTACTGCCTTCGTCTGTTGTTTGTTAAAGCAGCGCTCCCACTGAGTCACCTAGCCCTCTTGCTCTGCTTTATGAGACTATAAAGTACACCTAGGCAATTACTTTGATGCACTGCAAATGTTCGCTAAGCAAGCAATTACAACTTTTCTGTATTTCAAGCCAGTCGTGTGTTTTTTTTGGGGGGGGGGTTTTAGGCATGCATTTGTCTAAAAGCATTAATAGCTGAGAGAGCTCTGTCATTAGGTGCACTTTAGTGATGTAGACTCATAGCTAGATGCACTCAGTATATGCCCACAGTCACAGTAAAGAACACATTATCTTGTATTATTGCTCTCTTACATTGCTACTTTCCATTTAGCCACACAAATCATTCATATTATACATCATCAACATAATGTTAGTTCATATTTGAAATAACTGAACCATTCATTTCTTGGTTACTGGTGTGGAGGACAGTGTTTTGTATAAGATAATCAGTGTCTTGGCATCTGTTTGTTTTAATCTCTCATGCTGCAGTTTATTATTAGCCCACAGAGGGTCACTGTGTAGCTGTATCCAGACTGATAACCTTCCGGGGCTAGACTTTTCAACATACTGTGTAATGATGGTAGCTACCAATTCATTTGCATCCCTCTCCTCTGTAGTGCCCTAATGGGACACCAGCAGGGCCTGGGGCGGTGGGAAATAATGCATTTGTCCAAAAATTAAGGGTAAATAAACAAGCTTGAGGAAATGAAGAGGAAAATAATCTCTTTTACTACTAAAGAGCAGGAGAGGAGGGAGAGCAGAGGGCACATTTATTCCCCACCGATGGGCCCGCTGTGATGTGAATCAAATAGATGATGAGTCACTTGGGTAGCTGTTATTGCTAGCAGCCGGTAATTCATCACCACAGCCTGCTCAGAATGAGTGGGATTGAGTGGGATCTAAGCTCTTGTACAAATCCACCATGATGCCAGTATCTTGTTCCAAAAAGACGGGATGGGGGTATACTGTGATGCAATAGTACCTCTCATGTTGCATTCATACAGTACTCGTATATGTGTGCTCTCATAATAATACATGCTGTATCCTGTTTGTGATTGTGCTTGTATTTTGTAGATTTTAGGTAGACACCAAGTTCAATCCCATGATAGAGAGGAGGCCATGACAACCAGGTTGTTGAAAGCAGAGAAGGAGAAGTCCAAGGTGAGGGAATTTAGTCTTAAAGAAATAGAAATCCTCTGTGAGTTAGTTATTAAAGTTTGCCATATAAAAGTTCCTACCTCATTTTTCCAGCATCATTTTACTGAAATTAGCTGCTTAGGTAGTTAACATTCAAAGTTTTACCAAGGCACCTAGTATATCAACACTTTTTAGCTGAAAATTAAATTAAAGTTCATAATTAAATTATTTCATAATTGTGCCTTAACTCAAATTGTATACATTCTGAACTTGTAGATTGTATATGCTGCATACCTAATGATATAGTGTAAGAGATCATTCTGAAGCTTCCAAGAGAATCAAACTGCTGACTCCACATTAATTTAACACTTGATTATTTTGTATTGCCCTGACAGTCTTGTTGTTACGCTCTCCTCAGGTGGAGAAGGATCTGGAGAGAGCTAGAAGACTATTAGAACAGTCAGAGGATAGCAGAGAGTCACTTGTTCATCAGGTTTGTTTGTGGATGCTGTACATAAATCCAATATAAACCCTCTGTGTTGTTCATTTTTTCAGTCAGATGTCTTTCTCTTTGTGTCTGCTCACATGGCTGATGATCCCCAGGTGGAGGGCATGCGTGGTGAGCTGTTGAGGACGAGGAATGAGAACACTGAGCTTCAGAGGGCCCGGCTGGAGACTTCTCAGCCCACCGCTCGGCCACATGGCAGCCACACTGACAGGGAGGAGGGAAGAGGTGGACTGCGGGGGCTAGGTACTGAATTTAGGTCTGGACTCTGGAGATGAGGGAAAGGAGCATAAACAGGGCTGAGAGGATTGTGATGTAGGTGAAAGGGACAGGTTAAAAATTGTTATGCCAGCCCTGTAACCCTAGCTGGCAATACATGTGTTTTTTATTAGTTTCTCCTTGAAGAAAAACTTCACACAGTACATATGCATTGCCAACAGCTGGATCAAAATACCCTTTAAAAGTGGGAGACAGGGTGAATGCATGGCAGGGGGAAGGGAGCGGCCTGAGATCAGATACACGGCCAGCAAGGGTTAACGTGGAGTGTTGGTCAGAGGACAGAAAATTGATTGGACTATGGTACAAAAAGAGAAGAGAGAAAGAATGTCAAAGTTATGACCAGAAAAGGGAAGAAAATTGAGAGAAGATTAGAGAAAAGTATAGAAAATCTTACCGTTCTGTGCCTTACTTTATTTTTTATAATGGTATTGATTTTAGGGCATCAGTGGGCCTTAAAAGGCTTGAAAGTGACAGATTATCCTAGGAGTGTCTCAACTTGTATAGTATTTCAATATGCAATAGAGATTTTCAGATGATTTAGATTATAGATTGGATAAAAGATGGTTCATTACTTCATGATAACCTCATTGAATCATCATGAATACTTTGCTTATTGCATCTTTGTTTGTTGATATCATACATGGAGAGTCGTGCATCATTGACTTCTAGTATCACTTTATTTATACTCTGTTCATGTCTATCAACTATTGTTCTGCCCAAAGTGACCAAGTGAAGTGATTGACAGAGAAACATGCATAGCAGGTAAAAAGGTGAAAAAAGAAATTAGGGTAAGGTTAGAAAATAATTCTAAATTCAAATCTGCTTAAATATTTATCTTACTCATAAAATGTTGCCAAGGCTTGATATATTTATTCCTCTTGTTCCCTAATCCATCACTTTCCTAGTCACTGTGTTCTACTTTTCTTCTCTCCACCTGCAGTAATCAGCAGTTTGATTATGTGTGTGCGTGTGTGTGTGCGTGTGCGTGCGTGCGTGTGTGTGTGCGTGCATGTATATGTCTTAGATCGTTCAGACCTAGAAAAAGAAGTGGCAGAGCTGCGAGTCCAGCTGTGCAAGGCCTCCGTCCTGGGTGAGGTTGAAGAACTGAAGAGGGCTTTGGAGCGTAAGGAGAAGGAGAGGGTCCAACTCAGCTTACAGGTGGAGGTGTGTGTATGAGAGAAATTGTGTCACACTGGGTGTTCATATAAAACAACGTGAGCTTGTAACAGCAGTGGTTCAGAGAAGGCATTGCGTGTCTTTCCTCAGTCATCCATTTGGCTGTCTTTGTAGTATGCTCTAAAGAATAAATGGGAAACACTGAGGAGCTCTCAGCTGGAGTGCAAATGAGCACAACACAAGCTTGACTTTGACTTTGCCCATGTTGCCGTCTCCACCCTGAGCAGGGTTATTTCAGTTTGTAGGGTGCCTCTCATCCGTGGTCGCATCCTCCGCCAACTCCATGCCACTTGATCCTCTTAAGATCGTCAGATGAAGTGACAGTTGGAATAGGAGATCAGAAGTCAACCAGCAGTCATTTATCCCTCTCAAACTGGTGCGATGTGTCACTTCCATCACTGTAACAAGACATAAAAAAAAAAAAACTCTAGAAAAACACATCCCCATGCTAAGCGGGGCTAGTCAAGGCTATGCTGGGTATCAATAAAATGTTAGTAGGAATTGCTGCACTTTAAGCTTTGGCACATTGCTCTAATCTCTGATGTTTCTTTCATTGAAAATGCGTTTAAACTGCCACGCTTCCCCTATTGCTGAGTAGGCGTTAAAAGATAAAGTGGGTGTTTGCATGTATCACCTGGGGCGTCTCTTAGGGTTTTTATGTCTAGATCAAAATAGACGTCTGAAATGTTTCATTTTAATGGTAAATGAGCAGAAATGAAGTACGATGAGGAGAATGGCGTGGAAGATTCAATTTTTCAGTCGCTGAATTTATATACAGTCTAATAGGTCTATGACTAATCAGGCTATGACTAATTACCCCTAACTGATTCAGTATAAATACCTAAACGGCACCCGGATAACCTTACCTGCCCTCACTTTAGACTTCAATCAAACTTGAAACTTCAAAGTGATTGAGATTTTTTTGTGGATATGAAGTTAATCCAGTGCAGCTCTCCTCTCCGACTACTTTTCAGACCAACATACCAGATAATCCAATTGTAAGCAGCATGTAAACACAGTCTCAGTCTTCTTTGACCTTTCTGTCTTTGTCTGCTGTC
Source organism: Seriola dumerili (assembly GCF_002260705.1). Taxonomy (NCBI): domain Eukaryota; kingdom Metazoa; phylum Chordata; class Actinopteri; order Carangiformes; family Carangidae; genus Seriola; species Seriola dumerili. The sequence continues at coordinate 6,346,729 of NW_019174280.1, forward strand.
CTCTTCTTTGCTCACCATAACTGCCCTTTACTGTTTATCTTTTCTTATGATCTATCACACTTTTTTTTTTCCTCACTTCCCTTCTTATACATCACCTGTCTTCTTTTACTTTTTTCTGGCATATATTGAATTCTCACCCCTGTATGACCCCCCCCCCCCCCCCCCCCCCCCCCCATTAGCAGTAGTACTCACACAAGTACACTCACATCCTTGACCTTTTCCCTTTTTGTATATACCAGGAATTGTCATCAGACCTGGCCCAGCGGGAGCAACAGCAACAGCGAATGCTGGAACAGTTGAGGGAGATACAGGTATTTTGATTGGTTACTGCAATTCATCAGTGCATTGGTAATTTAAATCAAGGTCTCTAAACAAGGGGTGCTTTTTGTAGTGGTAATTTAAATTATAAACATGCTGTGTTTAAGTGGCTTGTCTGGGCCATAACTCAATACAAAAATGACGCTGTAAAGAACTACAAAACTAAAAGTTGCAATAATGAGATCCTTCAGAGTTAGGCCTGTGAGACATTTTAGGATCCACCACATGCTTAAAAAACACTTTCAGATTCAGATTATGAAGAATGAGTGTACACTTTATTCATAAATTCTCTCATCCTTTCAGAGCCGAGGGCAGGCAGAGAAGAGGGAGACGGAGGCATTACTCCAGGAGAGCACAAGGAACAGAGATGAATTGAAGAACAGGGCCCAGGAGGCTGTGCGCCAGTGGAGGGCAAAGTGCAAGAGACTGCAGAAGGAGCTGGAGGAGACCAGGGCCCAGACTCAATTCCATACTGACAAGGCTTTGCAGGTCAGTTGAGGCTGATGCATTCATTACACAAGTTTTGACACCACCACCTACCTACAGTAGCAGCTGTGACTAAGTAACTGCTGATCTTTATAATGTTGGCTATCTTTCACATAGAAAAAAAAATCTATCTCAACAACTCAGTGGGAATCTAATGGCCTGATCTGCCTTATTCTGTTTTATTTCAAAATATTGCTAATGGAAGGAATGAAGTGTAAACCTAGGAAATGAGCAAAATTATCTCACCGTTTGCTTTAAAAAGGCACTCAACCGATTTTACACGTGAATTTCAGTTAACTTGTTATGAAGAGAACTATTAAGCTTGTGAAAACAGTTGTATAAAGTGGCTGCGGACAGATCTTTCAGAGTTGAAAAACAACTCTGATGAAGTCAACAGGCTTATCTCAGCTTGAGCCTGAGACTTTTTTTAACAGGAAGTCTGCATTACAGACCAGAGGTGTAGGAGGCAGGAGGGACGTAATGAATTATGCTATTGAGTTGAATTGTGGGAAATGTAGTATCCAGTGTTTTTGGAGCTTGACCCTTACAAGAGACTAAAAGTTATGAGGTCTCTGTCTCTTCTCCTTTGGTATTTATTGATTTATGAAAGTGCTGTACCAGACCAGTGCTGTGCCTCATTAAAGCAACATTTTGGATCTAAGTATAAGTCTATATTTATGGTAGATGCAGACTATTAAAACTAAAACCTCTTTAGCGCCAGTGATATTGACAAAAAACTTGCCATTCTCCTGTTTAGAAAATATTAATATGCATTGTGTATGATGTACTTGATGGTCGAAGCCTCTGAAGCCTGCAGGAAAAATGTACAAACACATTGTGTATTGCACATACAGTAACAATATAAAATAAACAAGCTTATGCATTTGATAACAGGCATGCAGAACTGTGCTTGTTATTGTACATTACCTAGAGTTAAACTATCACTATGCCTGTGCCTGCGTAAGCAAACTCAGTTTTTGCACACTTGCAACAGAATCCAGCAAAAGTTATTGACTACGTATCGGTTGGCTCTGTCTGAAACGCTGCTGCTGCTGCTGCTGCTGCTTGCTGAACCAGCAGCGAGGCATCTGGCTGCACTATTCGCTACAACTGAGCCTCTGAATCATCTTTGTTGCATTTTCAAAGCAGCAGACTCTGGCTCGTGCTTAACTGCTTTGACTTTGACAGCATGTTCTAAAAAGTGAAGTAATCAATAATGTCTGTACTATAATGCATTTCTCGAGTTCAGTAGTAGAATGATTTCTGGTGCCACCCCAGGCAGTGAGGATAAAACAAAACTTCTCTCAGCCAAACTCTCCCTTTAGTTGTGCAGCCCACTGATGTCAGAATACATTAGTGGGTGGTGGAAAGTTGCTACAACTGACTAAGTGATGCACAGAATATTGGTACGTATTGTGGAAATTATAGATACGACACCACAAAAATGTGTACTCTGTTACGCTGGTGTTATATGCCAAATGTGTTTAGCAGCTCCTTTGTTTCATTTACATTATGGAGATGTCTTCCATACTACACAAGTTCAGGCCTCTATTCATTCATTCTATTATTTCAGAGAAATAAATTAACACCCTCACATCACCAGGGAAATACAGAAATTGAAATATTTTTCAGGTCCAAGGCCTCCAGTACCTTTCATAGTTGAAATGGGCTGGAAAATCAGCAAAATCGACACCTTTGAATATAATGATTGGGAAGGGGCGATACAAATAGATATCCTTTGCAGTCCATATTTTATGTCACATGATGAGGAAAAAGAAACTTTAAACCCAGCTTTAAAGAAAAATAATGTGAGCAAAATAAATACCCTTAACACACCAGAATAAGTAACGCATATGTGAGAAATGTTAGAGGTTTTATTAATGTTGCTATTTTACCTGAACGAAGCCAATAGGTAGAATACCTGTGCACTGCTCATTTTAATTCATACTTTGTTTTGTCATTTATAGCATAGAGAGCTTAGTATCAAAGTCATATTAAAACTTTGAATAATGTATTTTGAATTAACTTGATAGTAATATAACCAAACATGAAGTCAAGTAGTCTGAGTACCTTTGCATGGTATGTAACAGCGGTTGTGCTTAGTTGAATAATTAACGGCTGACTATTACTGTTAGCTTGAAAGTCACCTCCCAGTGATTTCCATCCCATTTGAGTCACCTCCAAACTCACAGTCAGCAGCCTTGCGCCTCACAGAGAGACAGACAGACAAACTCCCACCTGGCATACTCGACGTGACGCGAATTAATTACAAAATCATTTCTGCCCCCTTAATGAATTAGGGGAGAGAATCAAGTACTCAATTAAATGATTAGGTTCTGAGCTACAGCAAAGACTTTGCAAATTCCAGTCAAAGCCAGAGTATTAGAAGCAATCTGCTTTGAACAGACCTGACCATTGTCCCTTATCGGGGAGCTGAGTGCAAGCGGTTTCCTATCAGTGCAAGAGCTGGTACTGCATATGTTTCTCTCCATCTGTCTCTCTGTCACTCTTTCTCTTGCTCTCATCATTATTGTTAGAGCTCCTCTTTGTACACCATCTTCCTCCTCCTCTTCATTTGTCATTCTTCATTTCCCTGCTCCTCTCCCTCTCCCACCCCTTCTCCCCCACTCTCATGCTCTCTGTTTCTCCCTCCAGGCAGCCAGGGAAAAGGAGAGCTCTCAGGCCCAGCTGAAGGCGCTGAGCCAGCAGACTGAGGCGGCCCACAGGGAGCTCACTGAAATCCTAGGTCGTTTGGCCCAGCGTGAGGAAGAACTCCACCGCAAGGACGTGGAGCTGTCCGAGACCCGCCAGCGCCAGTTGTCACTGGAGCAGGAAATCCGGGAGGTGTGGGGTTGAACATCCAGAAATAGAATTCCTCTTTCAGATATTTTTTCCACCTATAGGACCATAGACTGTGGGTCAGGTTTTCACTGCACAGTGTGCTACTAGAGATTTTTTATTGTTCCTTCATTTTGAATCTGTTGACCTACCTGCAAGCTCATGTCATTCATTCAAATCCAGTTAACTTCAGCTTTTCTAAAATGGATTAAAAATTGATTAGAGGTTGAATCAAATAGTATCACACTGTCACCATGAAGTATACTATTTGGATATTATGTAATAACTTATTTTAAAAGTATTCAGCAAGCCCTGAAGTTTTACTGTTTTGCCATATATCAAAACTCCTTTCCAAAATGCTTGTTTGTTGGTTGCAAGCACATTAGCATTCTTATATAAATCCCGGTGTAACCACAGGCATGGCTGAAATTCAAAGATGAATTTGTCTTGTTCAGATTGAGGTGTTGTTAAAGTGAAAAATGAATGTGTAACACAAACTTAGCTAAAGAGTCATTAAAGAGCTTTCATAAGATCCTAATAGCATTCCTAACCCCAGGTAAGAGAGGCCTCAGCTGCCCTGGAGCAAGAGACTCAGCGTCAGGCCGCCATCCAAGCAAGACTAAGGGAAGAGAACCAGAGGCTGGAGGAACGAGCTGACAGCCATGCCCGTCGTTGTCAAAGAGACCAGGACACACAGGCCGAGCTCCAGGCTGCCCTAAAGCAGATGACCTTAGTCCGTGCCCAGCTAGCTCAGCAGTTAGCTGAGGAGGAGAGCTCCAAGAAGGAGCTCCAGAAGGGCACCTCACAACTGCAGGCTAAGCTGACAGTGGTGCAGGAAGAGCAGGCTGCACTGGGGCAACAGCTGAAGCTTGAGAGAGAGGTGCATCAGAAGGAACTGAACAACATGAAGGCAACAATGGAAGACAGCAGGATAAAGAAGGATCGTGAAGTGCAGGACACGCTGCAGCTCTGCCGTCAGGAGCGAGATGAAATGCAGGCACAACTGAAAGAGGTTAAGGTAGGTCCTTTATAAACATGTATTCATACATAAGTCTTTTTTTCCCTAAGGGAAATGTACAGTTAAAGGAACAGTTTAATTTGCTTTTTTGACTCCAGTTAGATACCATTCTCATGTCTGTACAATAAATGTTACAGCCAGCAGCTGGTAATCTTAGTTTAGGATAAAAACTGGAAACAGCTAGACTGGGTCTGTCCCAAGCTAACAAAACCTGGTACCAGTAATTTCCTAGAGTCTCCACTGGTTGCCTGACAGCTGGTCCTAGCCAAGAAATAGTGTGGCACATCAACACTAGTATTGATATTTGCATCCAACTTGTGGCAAGAAAGTGAATGAGTCTATTTCCAAAAATGTTTTAAACTCACCTAAAGGCCCCTATAAAAAGCTGTGCAGAGATCTGGATAATGTATCAGACACGTGTGCCTTACACTTTTAATTTGTCTTTTGAGATGTCAAGGTCATAAGCCAACCAAAGAAATTTCTTTTCTTCACACCTAGGCATGGATCACAGAGTGCCACACTCTAATTGACATTTAGAGTATCATTGGCACGCACTTCAAATTCAGCACAGGGTAACATGCCTCAACCACAAAACATCTGGCATATTTCCGACTCAGCGAGACACAGACAAAATTCTCATTTAGAGTAATTTTCCTTATTGGCCAGGGCTCTGTCCTCTGAGTGCGGGTGAATCGAGGATAGCTGAGCTCTTAATGGTGTGTGATGCCCCGTGGATCCTCACGGCCATTCCACAGCTCCAAGCGTGAATATTTAAAAACCCTGATATCAGACCTCAGAAGTCTCATCAAGGCAGTGTTAGAGATAGGGGACTCCTCCTGATTTACTCCCGTGTCACCCTACCCCCGTGATGAGTCCTCATGGGTACATTGTTTCTTAAGGGGCATGGTCTTCTCTGATATGGCTGAGTTTAGCCCATTAGCTGCACTGAATGGTATTAATATCTGACATAGCTCATTGTAATGGTGTCATTTCCGAGTGCAGAAAGGACAAGGGCGTTTGCAAGAGTGTTTTTAAGTACTAGCCTAGGGGTGCTGCAGATGTCCCTAAGAAGCCCACCCAATATTCATAGAGCATAGCCAGAAGCCTATATTACAATTTTGATACAGTCAACTGTCAGAAAAAGCTTAAAATATTCTTATTTTCTTGTCCTTGTCCTCTCACTCTTGATTTCTCCTCCACTCTATCTTTCCTCCCACCATCTCTCTCTTTCTTAATCTCTCTCTTACTGCCTCCCTCCAGTTCTAATTTTGCATTTTCCATCTGTTTTTCTCTCCTCACTCCAAGCAGCTCTGTTTTTCCATTTTTTTTTCTTTGTTTGTGTCACTCCTGACACTCCTAGTACTCAGTCATTGTTGTTCATTCCACATTACTGTATCTCGAGCTGTGTGATAATGTGATCACTGTAGATAGAAAGCTTGAATGTCTGAGCTGGATTTTCCTTTGCAAGTCTGAGACATGCATCAAGGATGTAGACAATGATTTCAGAGACTTGGCAATGGTTATCTATCCATCCTCTTGACCCTCTACATGATGTTCTCTGTCTGTGCTGAACAGAATGTCATGTCAGACCATACTGTGAATTCACTCTGTACCTAACAGATGTGACATAACATCTTTTAGAAATTGTTAGGGCCCACTGGCAAATTTGGCATGCTGTATGTATGATGCAGAAAGCAGAACTTATTTGCACTTTTGAAAACTACGTTGCACTTTTTTCTCATATCCCCACTATATTTTAGTGCATGATCACAGAAATACAAACTGCAGCCAGCTTTAAGTTGATATTTTTAGTGCTGACCTTATTATCTTAAGTTACTGCCTTTGTATCATGGCCTTTAACATATCCACTCTCTACTAGGCAGATGCAGTGTCAGACAAAGAGCTGTGTGGGGTGCTGCGCATCAAGTTGGACAGGATGAAGGATGAGTGTGATAAGCTGGCAGCACAGCTGAGCACAAAAGACGAGGCACATGCACTTCTCCACAGAAAGTACCATCTACTCAAACAGGAACTGGATGACAAAGTAAGCCCTCCCTCCTTTGCTGTTTTTCGGACAAAGTGACTAATATCAAATGACATAAAAAAATTCCAATAAATGCAGAGTATCCATTGTCATTGCCAATGTCATTACCAGGACATTGCTTCCTTCCCAACCTTGCATTAAGATCTAGGATATCTGATTAAGGTCATGTGATCATATAAACCTAGGACTGGTTCAAAAGGTTAAGTGGTGCCAAATCAGCACTATTTTTAAAGGGCCTTTATCAATATGTTATTCACCTCTTTGACAGGCCCCTGATAAGCTGTATGGGGCTCTTTGGGGGGATCCATGTATTGATTTGAAATCGGGTGAATGGAGAAAAAAGGGGCATCCATTAATGTAACATGGCCAGTTTATTATTCCAGGGACAGGATAACGATTCACGGTCCCTGGGCAGTGCTGATCAGTTGGTTCCTGTCCCTCGGACCTATCGATTGACTGTGGCCTGGTAGAGATCCTGAAGTATTGACAGTGCTGACCAGAGAAGGAAACTTAACTAGATCTGTTTGTGTGAGAAGAAAGTGAATTGGCTCTCAGATGCTCAAATTTGTGTATTTGTCTTTCTGTGTGTGTATTATTGTGTAAACTTGAATAACTACCCACAGTTGATGTTGTAATAAGCAAACCTGGGTGTGTTTATTTAGTCACCCACAGAAAATCTGCTGTAAATTAATCTTTTTATACTGTCTTGTAAAATCCAAATGACATAACTAAAAGCACTAGAAAGTAGTTGCTAATTTGCATCCACTATACCTCGCTCAGCTGTCTGCTGTCCTCCACAGGTCAGGTCAGGTGATCGGAGACATGCTTTGGAGTCAAAGCTGGAGGAGAAGGTGCTGCGGATGGAAACAGAGCAAGAGGCAATCTTTACCTCCATGGGTGAGGAGCTAGACGCAGCCTGCCGCAGCCTTGCTAGGAATGGTGAAGATAAATTACAGGTATTTAATTTCATTACATTATATTTGTTGTATTTTGTCCTATTTTATTTTGTTTGTTGTTTGTGTATTTTAAAGCTGCATGTAACGTTTCTTTGGCCACTCTGGGGCATAAAACCTGCAAAACAAGGTCACAGAAACACAACACTGATATACCATCGCTTGTTAATGAACATGTAAGCAAACAATTGCATATTTACACAATCAGCAGACACAGAGCAACATGAGCAGGAGTTGTCAGATACTGGTCCAGTATTGACTTGCTGTTTAACTGAAACAGCCCACCAACTCCTGAAAAAACTAGCTGCATCTTTAGTTTACTAAATGGTCAACTTTCCAAAGTAGAGCCTTGATTATTTCAGCTATTTCTTGGTCTGTTCTGGGCTTACCCAACCAGTCTTGGCTAAAGAGCATTAATAGTTTCTATCTATACAACCTTCGTCTGAGCACACATATGCATGCACTCTCATCAGAGAATGTTTATCTTATACTGTGTGCTGAGATGAAGGCTGCATGAGCTGGAGGCTTGTATTGATGATTAAAAATATTTTCATCTTAGAGGGTGAATTCGTTTGTTCTTCTACTAGAGTAAAGATTAAATTGTTCAAGAAGGAAAAAATCAGATGGACATGATTGTTTCTTACCGTATGTTCATAAAACTGTCTCTTGTCTGTTTCTGTTTGTACAAACATACAGAATTACCCTTCATTTGTATTACAATTAACAAAGTGATCTGGCCCCTAGTATGAGAAATGCTATGCTATCTAGAGTTGTTAAGCTTCCTGTAAATGTAAATCTTTTTATACTAAGTTCACACTACATGATTTGAGCCCTGATTTTCCACTCGCCAACCGTTTTTGGAGATCACTGAGAAAAGCCCCAAATCAAAAGCAAATTGGCATTCACTCTGCGCTGGCAAATTGGTGATTGATCAACATTCAATATTGTCATTATTATTATTATTGAAATTGACAGATTATGAAAAAGAGATCTAAACTTCAATAAGGCTACCCGATTAAATAAAGTTCATAATAAAATTCCTATAATGCACAATAAAGTTTCTATGGTGCCTACTGACAGACAGTTTTATGCATGTTGCCTATTGGAAATACCAACATGTTCATACACTAATAAACACATTGTACACACACTCACTTCCCCTAACATGTTTGAAGCTGGTTTTCCTCTGGTGCTCCAGGCTAATGAACCCTGGCAGCTCTTATCTGCTCTTATAGATTTCCCAATCGGCTCCAGCAGTGCAACAGCCAGACATGCGAGCCAACGCCTCTCCTCATCCGTAATCTGTCATGTTGAAAAGAAGTCAAACTCGCTAGTGATTGGCTTAATGAGGGGAATCATTAACAGTTAAGGGGTGTATTAGGTTTCAGTTACCTTGTGATACTCTCCTTCCTTATTTCTCTTTAGAGGAATTAATTCAAGAGGTTTTAGGACAGTATAGCGCTAGTTGAAAGTTAAAGAAAAAAGAGAAACAGTACACTGTCATACATGAGATTACCACTGGGAATTTACTGCTGTCTTAATTAAAGTAACTAAATGCAAAAACTAATCAACAAGATAAACCGTTGACCTCACCTCTTGAACCCACTTGACTCTCATTTGTGACCTACTTCCTGTACACATCTTTTGTCTCTTCCGAGCACAGCTGGCTCAAGTGAATGCACAAAATGTAACGGCAGTTCTGTGTTTGAATTAAGTCTGGGACATTTGTCATTTTATCCTGTTTCTCCTCTGACTTTCCTGTCTCCCTTCACTTTAAACCATTTGATGAGGAGAAATGCCCCAGTGAAAATATCTATAAAAACATCCTCCTGTGTCCTTTACACTTGCGGTTAGTTGTAAAATCTCTGCTTTTTGCTTCTCTCTAAACTTTGCTATCTTCACCATTCTCTCAGCGGGAGGTGAAACAAACAAACTGTAACCAAAGACGCGCCGTCACAGATTTACTCGCGTTCTGAAAGAGATATAAAAACCATGCAGTCACACATTTAAATTAGCAATGGCAGACACTTGGATTCCACGGCAGTGCTGCTGACAAAATAGTGGCATTTCTTTCACTTCAGCCCCACAGACAACACTTTCAACTCCCAGCCTACTTGTTCAGTTTTTCTGCAGTTTCACCTCCTTTTTGTCTGCCACCGCGCCGAGCTGCCTTTGATGGTTCAGGAAAGAGTAAAGAGAGAGAAGAGCGAGAGGCATACAGGCGTGTTTTATCCTCCCACGCAGTCACACACTCTTCCATGTGGTTGTACACTCCCAGAGATGGGGACCTCTGCACAGCAGCACTCCATTGCTGTACTTTGAGCTGCCGTGGCAACAACTTGGGAAATTTGTTTTGCTTGGATCTGGATTTGAGTGACAGGTTGAACAGAGCCGTGTGCCGTGAAGATGTTGTCTGCCATGGCACAGGACAGAAATGGTCAAAAGAAAATCCTGCAGTGTGCCTTTCCATGTCAGTTGATTATGCATAAAAAACCTCGCTACAAGTGTGTGCTTAAAAAAAACGATTGTACTTTTTTGTCAACTTTGTTCATGGCTGTGAGTGAATATGTTGCGTCTTTTTACACCTATGTTGCAGGAGGGGAGTTAGGTTTTTCTCCGTCTGTTTGTGTATCAGCAGCGAGGCATGAGGTTTCTCTATGAATGGATTTGCACAAAAACATTTTGGAAAGGTTGATCAAGGGGCAAAGAGGCAATGTGTGTTACTTCTTTCCAATACGCATGTAATGTCAAAACAGATCTGTGTCAACACTGTTTTGCCATGCTAGTTAGCTGCTGTCCATTGGTCCTACTGTGAAAGTATTTTTTCTTTTTTATCACTTTCGGTGATCTACTGACTTCCTGTAATGCCACGAACAGGGCAGAGTTTTCACTTTGTCTGTGAAATGCCTCAACATGATACCATCCTTACTTGATGGATTGGCAGAGGATTTTGTTCCCAGATGATGAATCCTAATGAGTTTTGGTGATCCCCTTTGTATTCCTCTAGTGCCATCATGACATTTGTTATTTTGAGTGAAATGTCTTGATAACTATCAGATGGAATGTCATTAAATTTGGTACAGACATTCATTTTTATGTTTGGATGAATTTGGTGATCTCTTTTCCATCTAACCTCACGTCACATGTCAGTCATGTTTCAGTGCTACCTGAAGTAATATACCCCCATCGTCAAAGCCCCTTTCGTTGTTATAACACAGGGCTGTTTTCAGACTGAATGCCCTCTTAGTTTTGTTTGAGCCATCTGTAAACACAGAAAAAGACAAACCCCCATAATTAGCAATATCAGACAACAGAAAGACGTAGGAAAACTTCGTCCTGTTTCAGATAAAATAGTCTCTTCGGGGTATCGTGTAGACAGAGTGGTTAAGATGCATAATGTATAACCACAATATTCTTTGTTGGGTGTCATATGTCTTTCTCCATACTTTGTCTCAGCACTATCACTGTCTAATAGGAAAAAAAAGATAACCTGCCATTCAATTTATTTTTAAAATTTAGAGCAGTGGTTAAAGTGCAGCCCTAATGGCCACAGAACAGACAGACTGGATTGGTTACCTGAAGTTATGATAACCAACCAAGATACTTGAAAGTGGTCAGGATAGCTAACATTTCATTTCAGGTATTGGCATGCACATGTGTTCACCTCTTTGTTTCAAACAAGCAGGTACTGAGAAGCGTAGAAGAGATTTTTAACCTTTGGGGAAAATTCGACATGTTGAGCTGGAAAATCTCAACAGCTGTATAGCTTCAGTAGAGGTGTGCTCTCAACTTGTTGAGCGTCATCTAGTTATGTGACTGTTTATCTGTCTGTCTGTGAGTGTCTTTTTTCTTAAGTGTGTGTGTGTGTGTGTGTGTGTGTGTGTCAGCAGTCATTAGGAGTTGGAAGACAGTCAGTTTGTATTGTTGATGCTGACAAGCTTGTCTGGAAAGGATGGAACCTACTCCCCGAGCTCATTTTTATGACACACACACACACACACAACCTCTGTGTGCAGGTGTGTGTGTCTACGTGCAACAGTGTGTGTAGTGTCAGACTGTTTAACACATACACATGCCAATTTAAACTGGCAGAAGTCGTTCTTCACAAAAGTTCAAGGTTTAACAGGAGTCTGTTCTTCTGATTGTTATCCTGTTGTTTGTGCATCCACATTTTCAGTCACTATTTCTGCTTTTTCTCCTACAATGTCTCTTATATATTTAGACAACCTACATCCATGAAATCCTGTTTAGAAATTCTCTTACATTTGCACTCCTTTGCAGTGTAGACTTTTTTTAAGAACAGAATTTTGTATAGCGTGCTACAAAGTCAGAAAAGCTCACATTTGCATTAATCTCTCTCTGTTCTGTTTTAACAGGCGATCTCACAGAAACCTGGATTAGTAAAAGACCCTCATCGTTGGCTAGCCGAAACAAAGGTATGATCATTACATGCAGTAGTGCTGCCTTCCATGCAAAGGATTTCTCTAAATAATCAATTGTTTAATTGATTAAATAACAGTATTACCATGAAGATAACGCTCATTCACATAATATAATATAGAAGATTAATGAAAGACAACAACAGCATAAAATATATGTAATCAATGATTTGGTCTTTGTAAAATATTTCATACTGTAGTGTAACCTCTCAGAAAAAAGATGATTCATTGTTGAGGAAACCACTTTGAGCAGCTGAGCACTGATGTGTGATGAGAGTCTGCAGGGATCACAATGAAACTCTGATGTTGAGGGATTTTTAACAGAATGCCTTTCCATAATAATCATAAGGGTATGGCACCTGGCTTCTCTCTAAGAGAAATCAGTCCCTATTTAGTATTGCAGTGATGCACTGTACAAAAGAAACATGTAATTATGGCTGTGGCAGTGATGCATGATACTGTGTTAAAATGTGTTTGCACAATTCATAATGTTTATCACCATAATGTATATCTCCTGTCAGAAATGCTTTCAGCGTACTGTGCATTTACAAAAATAAAACAGTGGAGAACAAGAGAGATAATTAGCTACCTTGTTAGGAGTTTTTATGTTAGTAAAATCTAGGCATGATTTACAGGCTTACAGAGCACAGTTAGAAAACCCATTTAACCAATAATTTTCCTTGGCCGTAACAATCTGTTATATGAAACATTGTAAATTGATTTACATCCCCTGTTGTATTGACGGTGTGCTTCATATTAATTTGTCTTTCTGGGCCACTGCATTTTCTCAGAGCTTTTATCACACTCATTGTGTCTGGGCTCCTCAAAATACTCAAAATGACAGAATACTGATAGACTTAATGTTGTGTGTACATTTAAGATGAGATTTCAAGAGAATCATGAACTTGTAGCTTGGACAGTGCTGCAGACTTTTAAATAGAAGGGGATTTTTTTTGAGAGGATTTTACCTTAAAGGGAAAACAGAATTCCCTTGTGATATTCTTATATCTGACAGGGGACTTAATTAAGTTCCTATGTGAGGTCTTTTCCATTGATTAGTGTGCAGTCTTCTGCATGAGAAAACCAATGGGAGCACTATATATGAGGAAAATTATTTTTATTATCAGATGGGCCTGGAATGCAGGGTCTCGAGGTGGACTTAAATCAGCGACTTCCCCTTCCCAATACGCTGAGTCTCTTAATGTCTCCAATTAAACCTTAGAATATAAGAACCTATCCAAACCCATCCCACTACACCTCTATCTAAGTACATTCTGTGCTGATCTTATAATTATTTAACCAACCAGACAAAGCTACGCTGGCTGTGTGAGGAGGTGCGGGAGCGTGACACAAGAGAACAGCGCCTGAGGAAGCAGCATCAGCAAACCAGGGATCAGTTGAAGGCCCTCAGGCAGAGCCGGGACTCAGAACAGGCCGCTCTCCTGCAGCGCCTGGACCAGCAGGAGAAGCTTCTGCACTCCCTGAGCACTGAAAAGAAAGGTATACAAACAGTATTTAATTAAAAACAATTCATGTTGATTTCATATGCAATTAGGAAGCACGTGAGAATGTAGTGTAGTTTTTTTTTTTTTTTTTTCATCACTCAAACTGGTACCATCGTCATCAAAGCATGGCAGTGAGTCACATACCCACGCTTTATAAAATTTGTCACAAGGCAGCATCATATGAGTCTAATCAGGCTCTGTGTTCTTTATTAGGCAGCTAATAACTTGCCAGAAAAACATTGGACAAGAAATCCTTTGGTCATCCACATCTGAATTTATGAATATTTACTATAGCAAGCTCTTAATGAAAATGTAGTCGTTCTTTGACAGTTTTTTTTTTGTTTTTGTTTTTTTATGGATACAGCCGAGTCATATGCTGACTTCTTGTTTTCTTCCTCTCTCATTTACATTTAATCACACTGTCATTAAGAGCAGTAACTAATTCAATGCCTTCATATAAGTGAAGTGGTTTTGTGTGCTGTTGTAAAGGATGCTCGTGGAAATGGTTGTCTGTGCATTGTGTTTTAGTCCGTGCACGCGGGTCGGTCTGTTTACGATTACAAATGTTTGAAAAAGCATCTTAATGTGTGTGAACTTTGAGACTTCTATGAAAAATGGGCTTGTTTTTCTTGTCCAGACTCGCATTTCTGACTGAATTTCTTTTAATGAGCTGTAAGCCAGAGGAAGAACAACTTGTTTTTAGTGCTTTGGCTGAACAATACAGGGAAATGGGCCTAATTTGTGTTCCATTAAGAGAGAGAAAGAGAGTTAAAAGACACACCGAGACCATAGAGGGAGTCATAGTTAGAGGGGAGATGGAAGACCTGTACAGAGAGACAAACAATTGTCCATTATTTCACTGTGTGTTTTTGGCTATAGAGGTAAAACATACAGATAAGCAATCTAATGATACAGCCTCACCTCCATACCCCTTTCTGACACACAGTTCACTCTGTCTTTGGACCCAATCAGCCATTTGACAACCTTGTCTGTCTTCTCTGCAGGCAGAAGCACTGATATGGTCTCCTTAGTAATTAGACCCAAGAATGATCTGTAAGTCACAACAGCTACAAGATCTGGTTGTTTGTATTGAAGGTGCAGGAATTAAGATTTTATCGTCTGTGTTTTGAATATGGCTTCTCAGTTAAGTGGCTGCTCAGTGATTCTGTTGTTGTGTTATTGGAGAGCAACACAAGATTTAAGCATCCCTACCACGCATGAATATGAGCAGCGATGACATGATGCATTTTCAACAAAACACTCAACAATGCAGTGTGGCAAATAAGTTTACCCTTCCCCATCACAGCTGTTTATTCTCAGTTCTGCTGTATTATATTATCAAACTGGGAATTGTATTCTTTAGAGATGTAATTTTCTTATACCCACTTTTCTGCTTATCTTAGTAGATTTGCTGTTAATGCCTGCAGTCTGCAGAACCCTGTGTGACCTACTGTAATTGTCTCAGTGAATTATTAGTGTCAGATTAACGTTGCAGTCTGTGTATTTGACTTGTGCAGCACTCTCTATGGGCCTTTCCTTTTCAAACAAGTCTACACTGCGTGAGTAGATAATAAGTTCTAGTACTACAGGACCTAGGTTTTACAGTCAGTACGATGGGTGAGTCAGAGAACAGCACTTTGGCAGCAACAGACTAACACTACCATGACTCTTCTGCTGACTTCAAGGTACATTATAAAAGGTGAGCCAAAAGCAAAGGTTTGAGAAACTGGAGGTTTATTCCATAGCCAGAAATTGTTTATGGCTTTTCTTTTGGCAAGTATTTCTGTCAAGTGGGTTGACCTGTGTTGTAAGATATTTGTTTACATGCACATATTCTTGAGGAGGAGGAGGAAATTCAGTCATCCCCAGGTAACTGGATATTGAATGTGGGAACACGTTAGGAGACAGAGGGCAAACTAAAGAGTACGTCTAGTAATATGTTTGCAGAGGTATTTATAGACTGTTAGACCTTATGCTTTCAGAAAAGTGAGATCATGTCATTACTGTGTACAGATATGTGTCAGTGAAGGGCTTCTCACACTATAATGGAGGTGTCTTTGATGTTCAACTCTCATGTTGACTCTCTGAGTCACATTTGAATCCATTATAAATGATGCAACTGTTTTTTAAAACAATAGATTAATCCAAATCCCCAACACACAAGTTGCACAATTATTTAGTTATTAGTCACTGGAAAAAAATAATACTTCATGATGATATTTCACAAAGACGAATTGAAATTAAAACATTTCTTTCTTTAATTATTCAAACAGTGTTTTGCTACCATTTCATTAAAACAGATGCACAAAGCTTCCTCTGCTCAGCGTAATGCCAAGCTGAGTAAAATTGGGTAAATATTGTGGCATTTGCTTAATAAAACTTGCTAAATTAATTCGGAGATATTCCTCTAAAACAACATCTCATTAAGCAAACAACCAGTGATTGTAATTAAAAACAATTTGTTGCTGCAGTCAACAATAGACAGAAGAAGAGTTTCTTCTTTCCCCTACCTGTCTGGGTAAAAAAATAATCCACTGGCAGCAAACTGTGCTGGAAAGAGTCAAACATATAGAGATAAGTAGCATTTATCACATGACCAAAACACAATTAATTAATAATGAAAGAATAATCCTAACTGGTGTGCTGGGACGTTAAATTTCTGGGTCCTGCTTTTCCATAACTCATTGATGAAAAACTGATCGTTATTGTTGTGGTGTTATACAGATGTCAAGTATGTTACGATTGAATAGCTCTGCATGAACAAAGAAATTTAATCCTTCATAACATTTTCATTTTTAACAATAGGATGGGTAAATGTACTGTAGAAGAAAACAGCTGTTTAGCGTGAAACTATTATTATACTACTGCTTGGTCCCCATCACTATTCTCTAAAACCCAAGGTTATGTGTTGAAATTGCTGTTTGTCTGACCAACACTCCAAAACACAAATCTGTCACTTTACTTTCTTTACCAATCTCACTTAGGACAAAGAAAGTTCTCACATTTGAGAAGCTGGAACAAGGAAATGTTTGACATTTTACTAGAAAAATTATCCAAATAATTCTTGACTGACTGACTGTTGGACTAATCATGTACCTTCTACAGTTGCTTTATATTACACTTGCATATGAACATTAAAAGTATACATGAGACCTGCCATAGATGGAGCATATTGTCATAAAATAAACCAAGGATTAAATTGTATCTGGCTTAATACAGCCAGTCCTGATGATTTAAGATATGCATAGTTTCACACAGATATCATTACTTTCAGATTGGGCTGGAAAGTCTCTGATGCTTCTTAACTCAATTCATCAACAGCAAACTCTTGTCTTACACAGTTTTCTCATTTCAGAGCTGTTGGAGAGGAGTCGCAGGAAGGAGGAAGAAATGAGGAGCCTTCAGGTCAGCATTATGTCTTTATTAATCCATATCTGTTTGCATCCATTAACCTGCACTCTAGATGGTAGATTTTATTATCTAGCTGGCCTGATTTCAGATGTATGTTGCCAAAAAGAGACAGCTTGTACAGTTTTTGTTTATACACCATTTTGGCTTCAATGTATTTGTTCCTTTTTGCATATCAGTTGGGTTGGTTTTGAGTAACCGCTGGGCTTCAGTCATCCGAGTCCTGTGATGCAGTGTTACAAACATTAGTACACAGCCATGGGCCTGACAGACTCCTTGCAGCCTTGCTTGAACAACTAGCTAATTACTGCAGACACAAGGCCTTGGAGTTTAAAAGCCACCAGAGGCCTTGTCTCTGTCTTTCAGTACTGCAGCATCTACACTTGGCAGGCCACCAACTCACCTAGTCTGTAGTGGACTGGCCCCCAGCGCCTCACTGGCCCTTTACTCACCATTAAACAGCGTCACACATACGCACGCACACACACTAAAATGTCTGCTAAGCAATCGTTTCCAAATATGTGTCTGTGTCTGTGTGAGCTTGTGTGTGTGTGTGTGTGTTGGATAGCAGGGTCCCATCTGTGGCTGCATGATGGCACCTGCCAGAGCTCGTGTGCAATTAATCAGCCCTCTCAGACCCAGCCGAGCTTTTAATTATGAAGGATGAGGAGAGAGAGATGTAGTGAGGAAAGACAGATAGGGTGAGGGATGTAGACGAGTTAAAAAAAAAAGTAGTTGGATGGGGGTGGGCTGATGAAAAGAAAGTACCCTTGTTACAAACCATCAACACATTACAGGCAGAAAGGGAGAGGCAGCTGGTTGTGTGTGTGGGGGGGGGGCAGGTGTGTGTTTGAGTGGCAGATAAGAGGCATAGCATCACTTATGCATCGTTAGAGAGGGAACATCAGTCAGGAGCTGGATGAACGGCGAGAGCGGTTTTGTCTTTGTGTGTGCATGTGTGTCAGTGTGTGTGATAAGAAGCCTGTTGTGTGCTACAGACTCTCCCTAGCCTCTGCATTTCCTTCCCTTGTTACCCATTCGTTGGAACACTCTATTCCTCTCTTCTGTCACTTTTCTCCCACACACATGTTCTGAGTTTCTCTCTGCTAATCCACCATTTTGAGCTCTCACTGTCTTGCAACATTTTCTGGCTCATTTTGTTAGTTTAAACCTGACTTTAGCATCAGTTCTTACTTTACTTCTGTATTCATATAAAGTAATGTTGCTATGTTTGTTTGTATTTACAGGACCGTGTTTTGGATCTAGAGACGGTAAGTTCTCATTGCTTCAATCAAAATAATGAATATTGTTTAAAGAAAATTTCTTTGTATATTCTGGTTTGGAAAATTGGGAGTTTTGAAGTGTGTCTGTGTGTGTCCTGAAATTGTTAAATTCAAAGTCATGTTGACTTTCAGCATGATTCGATGCAGTCGTATAGGCAGGTTCACCTAGCAGCAAACATCGGGAACACATACCACAGGCTTGGAAATTATAGCTTTAGTCAAGACTCAGACCTGTGTTAATCATCATAAGTCTTGCTGACAGGGTTAAGAAAGGAGCTGTACTGACAACACAGTATTGACCTCATCATCCAAACTGTTAACGTCCACCACTAACATCCTTAATCAGTGATTAGATGTCAGGCCCTAAATTACTTAGCACTGCTGAAAGGTTATATTGACCCAAGCTCTTTTTACTCTTGTAGTAGTGTAAATGAAGCTGTCAAACACATGCTGTCCATCCATCACAATTATACAGCACGCTTGACCACTTCAACCTTTAATTAGCCATTGTGAGAAAGAAGAGGAAATACCTCACACCACCATCAAGTCAAATCATGTCTGCTTACCACAACAACACAACAGCAGCAGGATGCATCGACCCATCCTATACTCAGCCTGGGTGGTAGGGATCATCCAGCGAGTCTTACTTGTATGCCAGTGTGTCATTCAGTGTAGCAATCAGCGTGATGCCTTGTAACAACCAGTTCTTTTGATGCTTAAATGTTCCACCTGAATGTGAAGGGGGAAGGCTTTTGAAACATACAGTGGAGAGATGAATAGAATGGAGTGTGGCTTGAGTAGTTACTTAATCAAAGAGCGTGCCAAGTGTGTTGTAACAAAAGTCCTCAATTAGCCTTTTAATTGACCAGACGGTATGACATCAACATTTGTTACTGTGTAGGCTCGAGCACATTCATACCACAGCAGCTGTGGAGAAAATATTTGAATTGGAGCCGGATAGACTGGATTCCCAACAATCGCATACCCATTTGTCCATGTTTCTGTCTTTTGCACTGTCACTGGAAAAAAAAAGACATAAAAAATCTCCTTACTATCAAATATTCACCCCATGGTTTTAGAGGTCGCTGTAAAGTTTGTCTCTTGCGCCTCTGATGCCGATTGCAGCTGTAATGTGCTTACATTTAAAACAGTTAAAATGAAATCCAACAGTGACCCAGAGTCACAGCCAAAAGACAAATGTGTAAAACATTCATAGAAAACCTCCTCAACACCACTTCACCATGAATCCATGCCCTCAGTATATTCCAATCAATCTGCAAGTCATCAATAGATATGCTTCTTCAGAGGTAGCAGGAGGTGATAGTGTGATATGTATGTGTTGTGTAAAAGTCTCTGTGGAGTTTTCTTATAAACAAACAAAATTTTTTTTTATGTTCAGCGTTTCTCACCAGTTAGCGTTGTGTGTATACTTAAAGCTCTAACTGACAAATGCACTTCTTTTCTCATAAACATTTGCAAAGGTGATTTTTATTTATTTATTTTTTTTAAATCCTGCATTGTTTACATTCATGTTTGCTAGCTTGAAGTTATTTTCCTGACTGCCTTTGTTGGCACATTACTATATTATGTTGATCAACTGAATAGTGTTAAACCAGCAGCAGGAATGTGAATTACAGGTCACATATTTTTACCTTGAAATATATCAAAAGTGATTTTTTTTTAACTATTAGGAGGGAGGAAACCCGAAAAAATAAGTGGAGAACCAGAGACTCTTGTTTCTCCTTTAGGTGCTCTTTTGAAAACTTCATGCATACTCATGTGTCATAGGCCCTGTTCAGAACAGCCATTAACATCCATCTCAAGTGATTTGATCACATGTGGACAGCTCTTAGTGCGTCTTGGGTGCGTTCACATTTGTACTGAGGACCACATTCTTTTAGCAGTGTGAACACAAATGTGTCCTGGGACACATTGAAGGACCGCCTACTCCGCTGACGTCCTCTGCCACAGTCTAATTAGTCCCAACACACTTTCATAATGAACTGAAAAAATGTTATTATTTCAAATTGCTAAAGCCTTATTGATTCGCTCAACCCCTCCTTGTCACCCTTGTCAGCTGTGAGACTTTATATACAGTGCATGCAGAAAGTATGTCTGAATACTTTGTCTGACCCTTCACCTTTTTCACATTTTGGAGGGTTGCAGCCTCTTGGTAAAATAATTTAAATTCATTTTTCCCTCACCAATCTACACTCAATACCCTATAATGACAAAGTGAAAGCAGAGTTTTTGCAAATTTGTCAAAAAGGAAAAACTGAAATACCACATTGATGTAAGTATACAGACCTTTTGCAATGACACTTGAAATTTAGCCCAGTGCTTTCCACCACCATTGTCAAAACACTAATTGAGTGAATATCTTTTGGAAGAATGGAGTTTATCCCCCAGTAGAGTTCAGAGACTCATAGAATCAATACCCAGGCGCACTGAAACTGTTCCGGTGGCATGTGGTGGCTCAACACCTCACTAAGACACTGCATGTTGGTTTTTCATTTAATTTCTCGCCTGTGGTTGAAATCTTGTGAGCTGGAGAAAAAGACCATCACTAGGAGTTCAGATGTCTTAGGCAGAAGTATTTATTGTAAGCTTAGTGCCAAGGAGAAAGAGATGAGCAGTACACAGTGGGTATGTGAATCAGAGTAGTGCCACACCAGTTTCTGAACATGGCTGGTCCTATAGGGCGTATATATTCCTAGGTATCACATGGTTGCAACACTCCTCTGTGCCTTACCCAAGTAACGCTAAACTTTAGTCTAAACCTATCTGTGTAAAGACTGTTGGTCACACAAGCCTGGTCTTTGTCACATGTTCTTGTCTAATTAATATTACATGTGTCTTGCCATTTGCCTACTTCAATCATCCTTGACTAGAACTGTGTTTAAGCAGTATTCTCTAGGTTGATGCTTTTCCCTGCATCTTTATGAAACCTTGGTTACCCTAGCTACAGAGGATAGAGTTGGCTCAATCTTGACGCCAACAGTCATAATAGAAGCTACAGAGAACCATTGTCTAACAATGTGAGTTTGTTATGACCTGAACTCTTGGAGTGTAAGTAAGGCCTACAAAATAACAAAACAACACTAAAGGGAAGACAATTCCTTCACATCACCTGCCTGTAGGTCTGTGGTGGATGTGTCAATGGTTCTCACCCAATTTATTTTAAATTATATAACATATTGTATATGCAGTCCAATATTTCACATTCTTTTTGTCATGTGGGAGGACATAAATAATACATAACAGTGCTAACAGTATCAGCTGTATAGCCTTGTTATTTGGGCAGTACATCCCATTATCTGTGCAAATACAAAGGCTTAATTCGACTCTACAGAGCAGCTAAGGCCCACAGACAGATGATCCAGCTGTGCAGCCATCGTCAGTAATCATTGCCTCACATGACCTTTGACAGGGAATGACGTTTCACTTCACTAAATGTTTTGTTTCATTGATTATTCCCTCCTTGCTTCTCTTACCTCTCTTTCCTCTTTCATCCTTTCCTCGATTTTAAATGAGAACGAGGAAAAGACACAAGGGAAAGAGGGAGGCAATTAAAGGAATTGGGATGATGCCTCAATATTTACCCATGTATAATTATCGATGTGTTGTAGTGTGTAGTGCCTTCTGCTTGTCACATACATTGTAATTTCTTGTTTCTAAAATGATAATAGAGGAAGTTTCCAATGAAAATCATTACACTAAAACAGTATCTGTGGCCTGTTCCAGATGCATTATTTTGATATGACAATCACACACTCAGATAAATCTCTTTACACTTTGTCATGTTTGTAGTTGTTCCTGTACATGTAAATGTCTGGAGTCATATGATTAAATATGAATATCAGAAAAACAAATACCTAATATTGATATGTTAATTATCTGATTTCCCATGTGTTTCGTTTCCAGAACACAAGAGTAGCTTTGGACCACTTGGAGTCAATTCCTGAAAAACAATGTCTGATGGAGAACTTCAAAGATTTGGAGGTGGGTTCACCTACAGCCCAGCTGGACTTTGTTTATTGTGTATTTAATGTTTTTAGATCAACTTCATTTTCTTTCCCTAATAAAACATGAAAATATTAAGACGCATCTAATAAATACATGCAGAGAAATAGTCCTTTCATGGTATTGGTCCGTGTTGCAGCCATTCATCATCACATTTATCCTGTTAATCAATGTGCATTCATCTCAGTGTTGTTCTTCTACTATAATAGCAGGCTTATGTTCTTTTGTTGGTTAAGGACTGTTGTGTCTTATGTCTTGTTGCATGTGATGACACAGTCTCCATTTTGTGCCTTCAGGAGTCACACCGGCAGAGGGAGATGGTCGAGCAGCGTTACACCAAATACAAAGAGATCGTCTGGAACCTGCAGCACCAGCTGGATGAGTCCAAACGCAGAATACAAGAGTACAGGGTATGATGCACACATACACAGACAGTTGCAGCTCTACTCTAGAAAAATTAGCTTTATAATGCCTTACAAGAGCTTGTACTCCCAAACAACAACCCACACTTTTTTCTATTTCGGTCACTAATTGCACTGCTTTGTTCAAACTGCAGCCGTTTGAATAAGGATAGCCTGACTTTGAGAGCCATTTATGAGTCTAGCTCGCCCACACCGGTGCCAATGTGTGCACCGCACCTAATTTGCAACTTGAATGAATAAATGAATAATTTCACATGCTGGTAATGCATGGTGGATAGACAGAG
This sequence comes from Seriola dumerili, assembly GCF_002260705.1. Classification (NCBI taxonomy): domain Eukaryota; kingdom Metazoa; phylum Chordata; class Actinopteri; order Carangiformes; family Carangidae; genus Seriola; species Seriola dumerili. Next base: position 6,369,750 of record NW_019174280.1, read on the forward strand.
TGGGACAAGCTCGAGCAGTGGCACAAATATAGTCTCAAACAAAAGCTGAATTTTACCAGTCACTGTTAATTGCCAGTCATCTTCTGAGCTATAGAGCAGCCAAGGGAGCCATCAAGACATCATTGCTGACAGCTGATTGCCATTAGCAGTATGCAGCCTCCCCAAAACAGCCATACAGTCACTGTTTAAATGGTTTTAATCTGCCAGATTACCCCCTTGGTTTGCCAAATGACTCCCATGTTGAGTGATAAGTGGCGAAAGCATTATCTTAATAGCTGCTGCCCACTCGGGGTTTGTTTAAGGAAAAGCGATGGATGGAATGTCTTTATCAGACTTCCATCTTGATCAGAGTCAGCAGTGCCAACAACAAACAGCCTGTGCACATATAACAGTTGTTCTCTGCTTGAACCTCTAGTTTCTAAAGTTCTTTTCAGACAGGATTATTTTTTGGGTCAGTGCTTGTCCTGGACATTACAGGACATCTGTCATGTGTGTTAAATTTCAAGAGACCACAGAGACTTAGCCGACCTTGTATCAGAGTCACAAAATATTTAGAGGTATCTGCTCAGGCTGGGACACTTTTGCCTGCATGTTTACAAGCAAATAAATGTCTCTAAAAGAAGCTTGTATCATACACAGGTGCACACAGTTCACAAATCACTCACTTCCTGAATAGAATATTTTATTTTTCTGTGGAACACTTGGGATGTCCAAACAAGCATTTTGGGGACAACCAGATTTAGCCCTCAGCTCTTATTTAATGGTGCACCTAATGTGACTGTGTGTCGTCTGTGTGCTCTGTAAAGTGCAGAACTGTAAAACATACAGTATCATACTCAAACACAGCTGGATGTAGTGCACTTTTTAAATTTTACATTGTGAAATTAAGCCATGCAAGGAATGTCATTGTCCGTAGCTTGTCACCAACTCACCACTTACTGGACGGATAGTTATTAGATTTTGGCACCGGCATTTGGTCCATCTGTCACGGATGTTTGTTCATTAAATTTGTTGAATCTTTCCATCATCACATCATGAGCTGAATGTCATCAGACAGCTCAAGATGGCAGTTGCCAGCATGTACGCTGGCGCCATCCTTAGGCTAGACCCACCACTGGTAAAGATCTAAAAACAATGAAGTTTGCTCTCCCTTTATCACATATTCATTTTTTTTCTGGTGTGTAACATTACAGCCTCACAGTTGTGCTGTTACTGTGTCCACTTGTCTTCCAGGACGAGAAAATGGACACCACGTCCAGGAGCCTGAGACTGGCTGCTCTTTCTTCCTCCATCAAAGGCCCAAGCACATACCTTAGCAGCTCGATGAGGTTTGACACACTGTGTGAGTATTTATATACTGAAGCCTGTTTTTCTGCATCACTGCATTGCTAATTTCAAAATGTACACCTGTATTTTTAAACGTTTTGTACTAACTACAGCATCAAAAGTCTGAAGATGCAGTAATGATTATGAATTCATTATTTTCATTTTGCTGTACGTCAACTTCATCATTTTCAATCAAAGCAGGTATTTTTAGGGCCAGTTTTAGCTGGGTATGTGTTTCATGTAGCTGGATCCCACACTACATCATCATTGTAAAGTTTACATTATAATACATGATGAATTTCAGCATGACACCCGCTCAACTTGACTGAACTGTCCATCAATGCTCTGGATGTGTGTCTGCCTGTATCAGTGCCAGCTACTCAGAGCCAGAATCAATTGAAGCACTTTCCTAAGCTGCTTACAGATATTTGGCACTGTGTGAGCGGGGCGTACTTTTCTGTGGCTTTGTGTCTGTTTTACCTCCAAGAATTGTGGCGTCCAAAACATATTTATGGCTGTTTAACACCAGTGTTAATACACAATACAATAATCACACATATTCATGACTCCTTTGGCAATAACAGGTAGCACTATTCATTTAGGTTCTACTTTCTATTGGGAACACATATAACAATAAAAAGGAATATTTTACTCACACATTTTGGGTTGTGACTGGATGATAAACAGAGAATATAACTGTCCCTCTTTTGCCTTCCTTCCATCCTCCCTCCATCTCTCTGATGCAGCTCCTCACAAACGCCTGACCAGTTCAGATTTGGATGTCTCCGCCGTCCACGGGGCCAGACCCCTCACAGATTAGTTTCAACCTCAAGTGAACCTTTATCTGTATCTCTACAAACCCAAACACTCGGTGCTTACAACTGACTCTACCTGCCTGGTGCTCATACAGAACAAAGAGCAACTTGACTATCCTAGGAGGCCTTGCACTCAACATTAATCCTCCTCGACTACCTCAAGCAGGCAATCACCGAAGGTGCTTGACAGCAGAAGGCTAAGACGGTGAGATTTCAGAGAGATACTTTGAAGGAGGAGATATGCTTCTACACTGTAAAGGAAGATATACTGTCCAAGGCTTTAATGTTATTTATAAAGAACCTGAATTGAATGTATTTAAAGGTTTAAACCAAAATGGATTCACTGTTACATTTTTTGCCATTATTCCAACATTTTAACAGAACAGCTGTTTATATACTGTTTACCTTATGACCAATCTGTACTCCTATTATCATGCCAATGTGTTTGTGCTAATGTGATTTAGTATACAGTAACTAACAAACAGAACTATGGTGCCTGTTGAACAATATGCAGTTGTTTTGTTTTTTTTACTAACATACTGGATTGTCTATCATGGAAATGTGACAAATCTTTTGTTTTTCTTCATTTTACCAACTCTTTTAATGTATTGACTACTTTTATGACTTTTTTATTTCATGCAGTATATATTTGTAAAAAGACACAATATGCACAAAAAGGTTGTCTATTTTTTATGAAATGCGAAAGTATATGCACAAAGAATAAATCCCCATGCAGCTAAATGTCTGTTTTTATAAGCACACTTGATGTCCCCTTCATTTCAGAGTGAAGTGTTTGCTTTGTAGCAGCTGAGAGACTTCAGCTACTCCCACTAGTATATCTTTTTACCATTTTGCTAAAATCCCTCATCGGAAAGAACAACCTAAAGACACACAAAAGGAAAAAGTCCCCTTTTAATTTACTGCTCAACTTCAAAGGCGTAAACACAGTACCTGCTGTGTAAACATTTCTTAAAGTTGTACATAATCCTGTTTGAGCCGTATGTTTCAAGACTTTGTGCAGAACCTCACAAAGTTAAGGTTGTACACACTAAAGCTGTATATGCTCTTAGGGCTCATAACATCACTGAACATGCTGGCAAATATGGAGCCAGGAAACTGAAAAAAAAGTAGTACAAGGTTGGAGTCAAAAATACAACATCAATAAATAACGCTGTCAAATAAATAAAATTAGTGTACATTGAAATAAAACTTCCATTAAATGGTTTCATGACTATCTCTCAGATAGAACCCAGACTGGTTGCTTAGGTTTCATGTCAAGTCCCCTGTATGTTAGTAGTATTCTTGGTCCTTTTTTATTTACTATATACATTAACAATATCATCACTGCCACCCCAAACTAATATTCACATTTATGCAGATGACATTATTTTATATAGTAAGGCATAAAAATGTCATAACGTTGTAGTATAGTAAGGAATTTAAAAAAATTTTTTTTTAAAAAATCAAATGTCAAACTATAGTAAGGCATGAAATGTCATAAAAACGTCATAGTATAGTAAGGCATAAAAATGTAGCATATTAAGGCATAAAAACAGCGAAAAAATTTAGTATATTAAGGCATAAAAACGTCAAAAAACGTCAGTGCAATAAGGCATAAAAATGTCATAGTATAGTAAGGCATAAAATGTCATAACGTAGTATAGAAAGGAATAAAAAAAAAAATCAACAAACGTCAAACTATAGTAAGGCATAAAAATGTCATAATATAGTAAGGCATAAAATCTCAAAAATTTCATAGTACAGTAAGGCATGAAAATGTTAAAAAAAAAAACGTCAGTATAATATTGCATAAAAACGTCAGAATAGTAAGGTGTAAAAAGTGATAGTATAGTAAGGCATTAAAAAACGTCCAAAACATCATAGTATAGTGAGGCAAATAAAATTTCATAGTAAAGTAATTCTGTCTTCTTATATATAATAATAATAATAACAATAACAATAACATATATAAATATAATATTGGTCATATTGGTAGGGAAATGTCCCTGTACTGTCCAAATGCAAACCTACACACTTGATCAGATGGGTGTATCCATATACATACTCAGAGCAGGCTGTGTGTGTGTCTGTCATAGGCTGCTTTGGAGGGGAAATTTCAGTCTAGACGAGTTAATTGGGTATGACTTGATCAAATGGAGACAAAAGCCATGTCTCCAATTGGAAAAAAGATGAATGAATGCTGGAAATATCAATAATGTTCCAAAAGGGGACCTAGAAGACATTGTGTGCGTTTGTCTGTGTCTAATGGAGGCAATGGAGGAGACTCCATGGCTAGCTTGAACAACACTGAAGCAAGACATGAAGCAGCAGCCTATGCAGCTAGTAACCTAGCTTAACTGACTTTTCTCATAAAACTCTACCAGCTAGTGCACATAATGTTGATGATCCATATACTGTACTGCAAACTGCTGCAACATCACTGTCTTAACAGTAGTTACAACATTTTAGCTAAACATTAAACAAAGCTAAGAATGTTGCTAGCCAACACTGAGTTTTTAGTGTAGTTTGACATTATAAGGAAACATTAAATTCATTTTCAAAATGTTAAATGAATATGAAAATGACATGCAGTATAGTAAATTCACTAGTTTTATGAAGAAAGCTAACTTTAGCTGAGTAGCTATCTGAAAAGTCTCTCTCTCTCTCACACACACACACACACACACACACACACACACACACACACACACACACACACACACGGAGGGAGGGAGGGAGGGAGGGAGAGAGAGAGAGAGAGAGAGAGAAAGAGAGAGAGAGAGAAAGAAAGAAAGAAAGAGAGAGAGACTTCTGAATATAGACTGCCTGCTGTCTTTTTAGTGCCTTTGTTTCCGTGCTCTTGATGACACTCCCAAAAGGATCAATTATGTCACTTGGTAATAATTTCAGGTTTACTCACTGCAATCATGCTTCTCCTGAGTGGCATTTTAGCTTTTCAATCTGAAAATAAACATACAAATTTATCAAGCTAAACTTCTCAAAAGAAATATGCTTCATGCACCCTTTCCCAAATCCGAGCTTGTGGAGTTTTGGAGCTTTGTGTGTGCCAGCTGTACAACGCAAATCCTCTTCTTTAAAAGCTTATGCAGGTGTCTTTTGTACAGCAGCCTGTAATATTCAAAGAGAAGAAAAAAAAAAAAAAAACTTAAATCGACAGCTAAGTAGTCTTCCTCCCTCATAAAAATGAAAGCTTAGGAGAGTTTTGGCATTTTTGAGCACACGTCAGTACTAATGTACCGTCTCATCCTCTGAAGAAGCAGCACTGTTATCTCTTTGACATCATTTTCAAGAAGTTTCCATTTTTAAAAAGAAGAAGTTTTGTTAGACATAATAAAAGGCAGAAGAAGGTGTTCCACACAGTCCAGACGATTACCGGTCCAGTCTGACAAAATGTGTCTGTGTTTTATGAAGCAGCATCCAGAGGAAAGCAAAGCTCAACCAAGCTTAGAGCAAAAATGAGCTGCGAAGCTGTACTAAGCCTTCGCTCAATCCCTGTTTCCCCTTTAAGTACTAGTTCTAAGTACATCTGGAAAGCTGGGGTCCAGAGAAAAAAAACTTACTGTATTACAACACTGACTGACTGCACTTGTTTGATGACTTCTTAAACTTTAATACTTAAGATTTTACATTTAATCTATTGACTTATGGTAGCCGGTTCAGATGGGAGTTCCGTTTAGCACTACACAGAGGGATCAGGTCCCAACCATTTCAGAAATTTTTGCATTTACCAGAAGACTATAAAATTGAAAATTCAGCATTGTTTTTGCTTTGTAACTCCTATCAGATTAGAGCAGAGTCTCAGTAATATATTTGTTCCCATAAGGGCTCAAACCTATCCTCAGATTTAAATTTGAAGATCACGAGCAGTCAAAGTTTTGATTTCTCTCTCATTCATCATAGTTTTCATATAGTCACATTTGTTTAAATAAATCACTTTTGGCAGGCTCTGTCACTTTGTCTCTCACACACACACACACTCACACACACACACACTTCTTTATACTGTAACTACCTCCCTAAGAAAGTGTCTGCTTATCTAAGCTATATTAGGTTGCAAAACACATGCAAACTCATAGATCAGCCCTGCTGCTCCCTGCAGACTAGTTTCCCCATTTACATTCTGCCCCATCATTAGTCCAGCTTTACTCCACTTTGTCAGGTTGAGAGATGGTAATGAATAAATTCAGAGCTTTCCACTGGTTCGTGTTTGTATTTTCCAGCATTGGAAAATACATCCCCTATGTAAAAAAGAAAAAAAAAAGAAAAAGCAGTCTGTAATCTGCATTTGCACAAGCATGAGAAACTTAACACACATCTGTCTGAGCTTGTCAAAATAAATTGCAGCGTGACAGTCAAAGTTATTTAAAATGTGCCAGTGGTATTCAGATCTATACACAAGGACTCGCAGAATGATTATTCCGCCTGTATGAACGCAGAAAGGCTGAGGGATCAGGTCATTAGCAGGATGATGCATGTTCAGAGTTGACAGTCAATGCACACAAATGTGCACAAACATATTCACACACACAGAAACATCCTTTCTCAGAGCTGAAGTACATGTATTGTTACATGACTAACATAAGAAGATTTGCATGTATTGCTTACCCTCAGCTGTGCTGTGCCTTCAGTGTCTCTCAGCTCAACTCTGCTAACTACTATGACCTTTGCACCAGCGGTGTCCCTCAGGTGTGTTGCATCAGTGGCTAATTACAGCTCCCATATTTCTGCCTTATTTCTGCCTCCACCCCACTACAATGAAAGCTAACAGGATTTAGTCTGTGGTGCTCACAGCACTGAAAAATTACATTTAAAAAAAAAAAAAGTCACTTTGGATAAATGTGCACCCACGTACTCATGCAGAATAGACTGTTACTTTAGTAGAAGTACATCCAGTGAAAAGTTTTGACAGTGTGTTCTGTGGATTATTCAGTGTAACATTGAGCTTTCAAGGCTCAGTGTTGACCTTGGAAATATCATTTTGGCTAAAAAAGTTCTCAACAAAAGGTCAATTTCCTTGGTGTTTCTGAAGCTCTCAGCCACATCTCATGGCCTTCTTCAAAGATTGTGTTGCTCAGTTGCCATGGACATTGTCTACTTGTTATCAAGTGACCTATGCTTGGAATTTTGCTCACATGATAACAGGTAGTCATATCTGGGGGAGATTGTAACCCCTGGCTCTGTTCAAGGATGGTCTCTGGTGCTGAATGTGAATGGTTTCCTTGATCTTTTACTGACCCTGCACTGACTCCTGGTCGATGTCTACGACTTTGACCCTTTCCTTTGTCGATACTGTGACCATTTCCATGACAACTAAGCAACTCCATCCGCTGAGAAAAGCCCTGGAATGTAGATAAAAACTTTGGAAATACCAAATAAGTCGACCTTGTGTGGAGAATTTCTTTTCTAACTTGGGACATTGTTTTTGACACACTGCTGTTGTATTTCTGAAATTAAATTTTTCAATCCTCCATTGTACTGTGGCTGCAGAAGAAATTTCTGACACACATCTTAAAACGTGGGCAAATATGCAAAAATGTGACTATATTCTAATAGGGAGAAATAAAGAAATAAAAAAAATAAAAATAAAGATAATTTAACTTCAGAATATTTTGTACACACCTCCAAAGGGAATTCAGAATATTGGGTCAATGTTTAGCTCACGGGCACTATGGCAGGATGGGTAATTTTAAAGCCCTGTCACAGTGCAAGCACAGCCTGTCACACAATGTGCACATACTCATTCAAACATGTACATAAACCCTTTCCACAGAAATCCACTAGATTCCTAAAGTTAGGGCTCATTGAATATTACCCCACTTAAATGGCTATTAGTAAACACAGAAACCCCTTAGTGTTGCTTCTGCCTCTCATAGCCAATCAAACAGCGATGGGGTGTTTGCCACTGCTGCTTACTGCTGTTATAGTGCTGGCATAAGCCTCTGCAGCCGTCACTGAGGCTGATTCCCATTAGAACAAACCTATTTGGCTTGCATTACAAACCCATTCAATCAAGCAACCATGCTCTGCTTTTTCGTTTAAGCCCGGAGGCTGAGAGTGTATCCAGCCGCTGTCGTTCAATAAGTGAATGGGTTATTGCAGCTGAGTCTCCGTATCAACCTCATTTTCCTCTGGGCTTAGAATAAAAAAATTTTAAAAAACATGTTTTTTGTGCAATTGTGCAACAATTTGTATTTATGACCCACTTTGAAATAAGATAAAGTGCTGCACACTGTGTTTTCTCATGGAATATGCAACAGTCACGGGTGAGTAGGGTGATTTCCATGTTTGATGGCAGACAGGTGTGGAGGAGCAGCCATTCAGCCTGCCAATCGTGCTGCCAGAATGACCTCTCCTGGCACTGTGAGCGGGAGCCTCTTCATGCCCTTTATGCCACACTCGAGTGTCATCACTTGTGAGGACCTGCGCTAAATCACATGGAGCGGCAATACCTAGTCTCACGGCAACCAGATGGTGACGGTTAAAACCCAGGTGTGAATTGACTTGAGTGATGTGGCTGAAACAGTCACAGATTTCAGTGTTGTTAGATTATCACTTATCACTCACTGCATCATATGAATATGTTATTAGCCTGCAGAGGGGATAAGGGTACTGACTCAGGCCTCTAGGCAGCTAGATAAATACCTCTTCATAATCCTCCTGTGTACATTTCTAATTAGCTTATTATACTTTTATTTCATACTGCGCTGGTTTTGAAACTGGGTTTGGATGAAATCTACAAAACAAATGAAATGAAACCTACTCTGTGCAGCTGCTGTATTGTCTGTGACCAACTGGAACCAGCAGGGATAAAATTTGGCGGGCCTAGACAGGGTATGAACAGCTGTGAGAAAATGATGGTAAAAACAGGTGCGGTGTAGAGTTCAACACTGTGAAGGTAGAGCCAAAAACGCCAAATTCCAATTATACTGGGTCAGTAATTGATGGGAAGGTTAATGTTGGATGTAGATTTTAGTCGTGGGTAGACATGAATGTTTAGATGAAATAATGGTGGTATGGAATCAGGGCAGTGTGACAGAAAGAGGGCAGAGCCCATAATTCCTAGCTATCTGAATGTAGCATTAGCTGCACCTGCATTTACATGTATAAAAAAGTTAATACATACATTTACAAATGATTGGCAGTTATGTTTAATACATGTTTTGGCACGTAAAACTGTCATTTTTGTTAGGTATGTTGCAGCTTGTGACGCTACAGAGACTTTCTGTTGATGTAGTTGATTGCTTTTGATGGGATAACGCTAATGATGTTAGCAACTGATTCACACATAACTGAAAAGTCTTTACTACCAAAGTTCCTCTCTGGACATGTTTTATATGTAAAAATATTCTATAAAAATATTTTGCCTAAGATGGTTTTCAAAATGAATGACTGAAAAACTGGGGCTGGAGCCATATCTACACTTACTTCCTCATTGAGAAACTCTGGATCTGGCCTTGTGCCCCGCCCACCACCGCTGCTTGCACTACGTGGACAGATGAAAGATCAGTGTGAATCAAGATGATTGGTGTTAGGGGAAAGATCAGAGAAACTCAGCACCATGTCTGAGCCGGAGTCAGACCCAGACTCAGGACCAAATCTGGCGTATAGAAGAAATGTAAACGTAGTTATTTGTTTATGTTGTTTGTTAACTTGTAACTGGCAGTGACAGACACAGTGTTAGTGGCTGTGCTAATGCAAACTCTCGCTTTCTGTACTGATGTTTCAGGTTTATATTGCTCGCCCCCTGTCCCTGCAAGTTGACAGAATTGGTTCCTTAGTTATATGACGTATGAAACCCTGGCTGTCTGAATCTGTTTTGACTGTCAGTGGTTCACTATGCAGTCATGGCATTAACTGCTTACTGATATACATTGATAAAAAACACCATATGGACATGTTAACAAGGTTAAAAACCTGATTTTCATCAGAGGGGGTGTTTTCATGGTTTTCATGGTCCAAAAAAATGTAGTAAATCACAAGTTTGAAAGAACGTAGGAGGGAATGAAAACACAAACTTAGTGACAGATTTAGGAATAGCTGGTGCAGCGTAATCCTGGTAGTGTGTTTCTGTACACCTAATATACATCCTGTCTCACCTGAACCAAGCTAAGAACCGTCCAAGTCAACCAGATGGATGTTTTCAAAGTTTTATATAACCTGGCAACCTATAAAAAACAGATTGTTATTTGCTATGACTGGCTGGCACAAGGAAAAGGCCTCATGTGGAATTCAGTTAAATATGGAGTGTGTTATCAGGAGGAAAGCTACCTTTTCAAGCAACACTTATCTTACTGCTCATATCTCATTGCTAGAATTTTCTGTTTTTGTCAATCATTATCAGTTCATGCGTCCAAAACATTTAAAATCCATGATGTGATGTTACGAATTCAAACACAGCACATCTGATTGGAGCTGCACACAGAACCCCCATTAGACAGCCTCAACAATTATCTGCCACCATCACTTACAATCAGATCATATTTACCGCTGGTTTTGCCGCAGTCACCTTCACAGCAGTTGAAGCGGTCTGAAGTTCACTTGCCTTTTTTTCCCCCTTCCCAGGTCCCATCTCGCCTCAACTCTCCATCTGGTCGAAACAGGCAGGGCCTGGGCCGGCCTGTGGGCTGCATGTGGGCCCCGGGGGAACAGAGCTGCTGGTGAGATACTCATTGCTTCATCGGGATTCTCACTGGATCCAATCACACTGTCAAGCTTGGATGGGAGGCCTGTCTGTCTGGTAGTGGATACAGCACACACACACACACACACACACACACACACACGAACACACACTCACTCAAACAGAGTTTTGAATATCACTCTCTGACACATACAGATGGAGACAGACACATACAGTATAAATGTGCACCCACATACTCATGCACCCTCCACTGGCATCATACACGCTCTGTCTCGATCCTCACAAGCCTGTTGATGCTCTTGACTGCAGAACAACAGTGAAGCAGTGTTTTAGTGTGCAGCTCACTCGCTCTTGTATTTTGCAGCCCAGTCTCTTCTGGGGGAACAAACCTGTTTTTTTTGTTGTTGTTCCATTTCAGTATTAATCCATTCCAAAATATGGTAATATTACTCTAATGTCAGTAAAATTAAAACACCAAGTAGATTCACTTTGCTAAATTGCTCAAAATTACAGTACAGTTTGGTGTTTGTGGAGGTTTTATATAAAGAAAAAAATACGACTTTTAGTGCATATGCTCTCACATGCATTATTTATGGCAATAAATACCCTCAAGTCTAAGCCTCTTGAGCTGCCAGACCTGGTCCCTAGATGGCACTGTGTTCACTAGAGGAGAGAGCAGCCCTGCTGTTTATCATGCAGCTGTGACAGCCTGTAAAAGCTTTTGTCAGTGGAACTGAAGATTTAGAGTCCAGATTAGTGCATTCATATCTTGGCAGTTAATTAGGGCTGAGGAGCTAACTGGAAGCTTTGGCTGCTGAGTGATGGAGCGGAAGAATAAGAGGAGGTGTGCTCCTCGCAGAGAGACACAAAAGTGAATTAAGTGCACACATATACACCTGACTATTCCGCTAATGCATCACTGTGTGCACCCACTGAAATGTATGAATATGAATGCTTAACCCACACATGTGCAACCACTTTTTCTTTTTCTGTGAACTTTGATGTGGCATGCCTAATGCGCACACATGCCTACACACACAGACGAGAGAAACACACACACACACACACACTTCTTTTTGTGGTTTGCACACGTGTGTATGTGTGTGCCCTTCATAATGCTGGAGTTAAGGTCAGCGGGCTCATATTTTACCTGTCAGGACAGATCACCATCGCCTTCACAGCTGCTTCGCTTTGGTCCCTGGAGGATGTAGCATCTCTCCTGAATCTTTACTGGAGAAAAAGCTACTATCTATACAGGAGAGCCATAAAATGCTACAGCTGCAGACTCTCCCTTTGCGGTGTTTTACAGCGCTCTGCCTCAATGTAGGAAGCAACAACAACAGATTTCGTCTGTAATCAGTGACACAGCTGATGTATTGCTCTTATAAAGCCACTGTTTATTTGAAAGGAAAAACATGCTATAAATCGTTTAAGTGGAATTAACCAGTTCATTAGTTGAAGTAAAATTTCATGACAGGTCAACTGTCAGCCGTTAAATGTGTGAATGGGAGCCGAGCTGCTCCCTTGTTGGTGTTCCAGAGACCTTATACGGGGCGAAGGCAGAGCTAATGCAGTCAAATGCACACAGAAATCCATTTGGAAAAGCCATTAGCAAATGTAAATTGTTTTTCTGTCAATTAAGATATGAATTATCCAGCCGACATCAACGGGATTGATGTAATCTACTTCTACTAATTTGACTAAAAGGAAAAGTAGTTGCTACACATAAAATCTAATCAATAAACTTTGTCAGCCAACAACTGTGTAAGCAAATGGGTTGTGAATATCAAATAGATACGTATCCTCTGCTGGCACCCTGCTGGGGTAAATTTGAAAATGACTAATGGTTGTGAAAACAGCAATACCTCACTGTTTCAGGGTTTGTGCGAAGAAGCTTTGTAGGAGCTAAATGTAGACCTGCATTCCCTTTCTCAGCATTAACACAGCTCTTGAATTAATTATGATCATTATATTACTTGCAAACATACATTTTTATTGGTATTTGGAAAACTATTTGGCTCAACTATAATCCTTTTTATTAATTCTTTATGCTGCAGTTACCTTCCCTGATGCTTGTTTTTTTTTCATCTCCTCTCTTGATGTTACTGTCGTGGTAAATGCCTCATAGCATTTGCCTTTTATTTTAATCTCTGCCCTCTGCACTGTGGATAAGGCCAATTACTTTTTTACCAGGATGTCATAAAACCTGCCCTCTTTATGTACAATTAGACTGAGATTCATATTCCAGTGTAATGTTGTGAATGAAGCTAAGTGTCGCTGACAGATTCTCCTGATTGCAAATCAGCTCTGACAGTTGAGAGATAAAGGCAGAGAAGTTCTACCCCGGTGCACAGTGTGCTGCGGCTTGAGGCTCAATTTACAGAAGACCAGATAAATATTGAGTGATTTCAAAAAGGGCAGTCAGCTTAGAAAAGAACTAATCAGAGATAGCAAGCAGCCTCACAGCTTCACATTCCTTAAGCTCTGAAATACCTTAAAATGAGAGTGTGTGACATTAGTATTCTGTCCTAAAAAACGCAGCGGCTACATATTTGATCAAAACCGAGTTAAGAGCTGAATCTGACTCAGACATACATCCATTTTAACATAGAAAAAAAAAGGTTGTGCAGTAAATGTCCTGTCAAAACAGCATATTAAAACTGCTGTAAGAACAAAGCAAAGCTGAATGTCAAGGCAAATTAGTGGGATAGCCAGGGTTAGCCTCAGCTAGAGCTAAAACTAACTTAGCTTACGGATTTTTGCCCAGCTGTTATCTGTAAATGAAAAAGTCCATGTATCTAAACAAGGCAGTGACTAAACCCAATCATGATGGAGAAAAAAAAAAATTGCTAACTAAACTGCTGCTAGCTAAACTGCTGCTAGCTAACTAGCAAAGCAAATCATTACATTTGGTGCACATATTATATTCACCAAATTGTAAATTGAAGTATTATATTGACCTCAATATAAATAATATTGGACAAAGGGACAAGCACCTAGCAAAAGAGAGATATAATCAATTCCTATGTGGTTTGTACATAAAGCTAATTTTCTCAAATAAATTAATAAAAATGGACAAGAAAGCTTAAGGAACATATTTTGTTGGTAGACTGTATAGCTCTACATAGATGAGGGATGCTTCAGAATCACGTGACCCTAGCAGAACCATTGTTAAGATAAAAATATTGATTATAGCTGCTTTAAACCCTTTTTGCTCAATTCCACTGCTCCTGTAGTTACTGCCGTCTGCCTTTAGGGGACTACTGAGTGAGATGAAGCTTAAATTGAATGTCATAGCTTGCTAAAATGAATGTTGTTTTCTTACACATACATTTTTTATTGTGTTGACTTATGCAGAACAAATTTCCACACATTTTTGGTGAAGGAAAAAAAAAAAGAATATTGAAATGTGGGTCTGCCTCAAAATGTTGAAAAAAAAAAAAAAAAAAAAAAAAAAAAACAGTCCCACAGTGGAACGAATCCCTGCTGGCCTCCTTGTTCCCATTGCCTGTGGCAGGATGAATGAGTTAATATGTAGTCATTGTGCGAGCTGGATATACTCACACACGCTGCTCTGATATCCTACATCAATGGGCTATTGCAAGTTAATGACCAGCTCTGTGAAGGCCCATTTGCACGAAATATGGACACTGTAAAAACGAGCTTGGAAAGCAGGTGCTGCTGCCATTGAGTAGCTCATAACCCCGGCCATATGGTTGTGGAGAATCTCATTTGACTGCGCACTCTCTGAAATACCTGACTCTAAAGAAACCCAAAGCAATTCCTCTGTTGTTGTGAAGACTCTGGACCCTCCAATAACCGTTTTCTCCCCTCATTTCTTTTTTCTCTTGTTGCATCAATGAACAGTGTATGAATTTGCATAATCATCTAAAGGTAAATGATAGTGTTGAGCTACTCTGCTCCGGACTTCATTTGAATAGAAATGATACCACTTTTTGATCTAAAAGGAAATCACTGAAGTGATAGCAAATGGATGAGAAATTCAGGTTTTGGTGAATAGTCTTCTGTGTAGATAGTTCTGTATCTCCATCTCCTCCCACCATGACTGACAGCTAGCTGCAGTTGTAACATCCAAAAAGTTTGGGAACAACATTTTTTTTATTTCTGGGAATTGTTTGGAGTCAAAGGAGCATAAGACAATAATAATTAACTGGTTGAAAAAGCCAAGTACCAACACAAAAAATCAAAGTGAACAGACACACTGACCGATTTTGCATGAAAATGAATGAGAACAAATAACTTCAGCAATAAATAATGACATAAAAAAACAACGTATTGCCGGAAGATAATGTCATAAAAATGAGACAAAAAATTAAGCTACACAATAACAGAAAAAAAATCAAATGCAAAAAGACGAGCTGAGCAGACGAGAACACTGACGCCACAGTAAAAAAGAAAAAAAGAAAAAAAAGAAAAAAAGGAAGAAACAAAAAAACACCTGTAAGTCAGTAAGGTGCTAGCAGTAGATCTCCAAATCCATCATAATCTGTCTTTATTCTCTTGTTCTGTTTTTTTAAATTTCCAATAAAAAAATAAATAACATGATGAAAGTAATTTCAGAATAGGGAGGAGTCCCTAATACAAGATCTGAGGGAGGTGTTTTCTATTCGACTTGACAGCTTCCGATGGTCAAATATTCATGCGACTGAAGAGAAACACCATCCAGAGAGACTAGACTTCTAATCTAACAACATTTGCTCCTGCCTAAACAAATGTTCCTGTGCACATCATTTTTTATCTCCAGGCGTTCCTGGCAAAAGAATAAAAATGATTTTTTTGTCATGTTGCTACAGCAGAAAAATCAAATCAAATGGTCTGTCTATACAAGAAGAGGGTTTAAAAAAACTGAACAGAAACTTGAATTTTCTGTACAATATTGACCTGCAAAGCACAACGGCTATGATGTAATAAAATATGTAAACATATTTGTTGTTTTTGACACAGTCGTCTGTGACAACAGATAGAATCACACTTGTTCACACTGAAGTAGGTCTTTAGCCTGGATTTTTTTCTTTTTTAAGATTGTAACAATTAAATCTCCGCCAGACACAAATTGATGATAATGCATTTTGCCACAGCATCTCAGGAAATGCAAAGGAAACTGGATTAAAAAAAATAAAAAAAAATGAAATGAAAGACAAAAAGGAAAATGCTATCAGAGATTTTAAAATTCAGAGAAATAACAATGTGTTGTGCAATTCGCCTGGTGGATCCACTTTTGCACGCTTGAACACCATCTAGAATTTGGATGCCATGCAGAGCAGTCCAATCCTTAGCTGAGACGTGAGGGAGGGAGAGAGAAATATTGAGATACATTACTGTATCGCATCCTGCTGAGCGGTCACTGAGCACTGTCTAGTCACCTAGGACATCATCCTTCAAAAAAAAAGGTCCAAATTCAACAAAAAAATAAATTGGTAAATGAATAAATAAAAAAAATAAACAAAAAAAGAAATAAAAAGACAGCTTTAAGTATACATATACTTTACCTCACATCGCATCCATGAAAGCTACATTTAATGAAACCGTTTGTAATGCAAAATCATGTTTTGACTTCCAACTTTCCCGACAATCATTGTTTCTTGAGGTCCCTCACTTACACAGATGCCAGCACCACGTCACATACACCTCACATGCATGCTCAGAATGGCTGAAATGACAGCGATCGTATTTTACAGGGTTACAATGGACAAGGTCATTAGAACTCCAAGGATCACACACCTCTTGGCAGTCACTTGGGGTTGTGTGGATGTTAGAGAGATGTTATTCACACTGCCAAATGTCCAGCAGGGACTCCTTAAAAAGGTCCACGCTGAGTCCTGGTGAAGTTGTACTGCATTGTCTCTCCGTAATGCTTACAATAGTAAGTGTGCTTCCATAAGCCAAAGTTCTTTTGTTAATGTCTCAGTGACTCAGTAAGTCTTGAGTTCTCAGGAGGTTTTATCCTTTTTAAATCACAGTTGCCAATATGGTACTGTCAAAATGTTTATAACTTTGTTCCAAACAGTTTATTTTCTATGTGTTGGGAAATGACTTGATTTCTATACATAATATTCCTTGTCCTTATCTTTCGGTCTCTTGCTACTGGCGCTGCCTTTGGCGCTGCCGCTGGGTGTTTTATCCTTCACCACAGCGCCATTGGTTTGCGCCGAGTTGCTGATGTAGTTGCGCGTCTCGTCCACCTGGTAGGAACCCTCGTCCCTGTTCCTGTACTTGTACATGGCGTAGAGAAGGATGAGGATGCAGAGGGCAGCGGCTGAGACAATACCCACCACCATGCCCGTTGTACTGCTGGATTCTCGGATCACCTCTGAGGCCCCCGGGGGCACCCGCCGCACCACGCCGGGCACTGTGGGCAAGGCCGCAGGCACTGTGCGCAGCATGGGCGAGGTGATGAAGGGGCCCCGCGGCTTGGTGCCGTCCAGATCGAAGGACGTGGGCAGGGGAAGCAGGACTATGTCCGGCTGCGGGGGTTTTACCTCGCGGTTGTTCATTTTCCCGGCGGGCAGCTTGGGTGGCGTATCTGAGGGGACTGCCGCCGGTGGCGTGCCCCGCAGGTCGGGTAGAGGCGAGGTGGGTGTAGTCCTACCTGCCTCAGAGGCTTTGCTAGGCCTCAAGTCCTTGGCCTCCCACTTGGGTGCGAGGGCTTTGTAGCCACCTTCATAGGCCGATGTGGTCAAGATCTTATCTGTTACCAGGGAGAAGGTCGTGTAAAAATCTTCATCGTCAGTCGGGGGCAGGCTAGAGTCGAAAGCTTCGCCAGAGCCAAACCCCGAAATCACCATGCCATCATCATCATCATCATCACCATCATCACCACCATCACCATCATCACAATCATCGCTGCCTCGGTCCGACAAGCAAGGTACCCCCGCCTCAGTGGCCATGGCCAAGGATTCTTTGGTGGTCTCAATAATGGTGAGGACGGGACGGAGGGTTGGGGGGAGGGGGATGAAGGGAGAACGGGTGGATACAGAAGGGATGTCTATGGGGTCCTCGACTAGCACGGGGATGACTAGCTCCCCTCCTGGAAAGTGAAGCAGAGACACGAACAGCAGTCAGAGGGCCGAACGTCTTTCGTCAGCAAAGCAAGAAGCAAACACCAAAAGAATCGGTAACCAAAAAACGTAAAAAGCAAAGCTCAACATAGGGAGGAAATGAACTGAAGATAAACAAACAAAGAAAGAACAGAAAATACTGTACCAGTGCAAAAACAATGAAACTCAGAACCAAACAAGACCCAAACTGAAAGAAAACAACAGCCATAAATAAAGTATACATTGCATCAAAAGGCTTTGAGGGATGCACAAGGGTGAGCCACAATAAACTGACCCCTCATACATATCCTAAATATTCTCATATAGCAGTATGCTTTATCAGAGCTACATCTATACTGCACTATGAACTCGTCATGGTTATTATATGTTCTATGTGCTGCATGTAGATTCAGAATCAATCAGTGTGAATTACTGTAGACAGTTTTGGCCCTATATTTAGCTCTATCCGGTAATGCTGCATATTTCTCCACATAAACTGAGGCTTTTAAGAGGCTTGTTTCATTTATCATATCAAGTGTAAATCCTTTTTAGTCCATTCAAAAACTCTGAGTACCAAAACATGCGCTCTGTGGGTAAAAAGGAGCAGAGGGTATTAGCATTTGTTTGCAATTCAAGTGCAAGCCAGTGGGCCTGAAAGCAAGTTAACTAAGTCTGAAATGAGAAACTTGTTTGTAAGTTGTTTTCATACAGCTGCTCAGAGAGAGGCACTTTTTAACCCTGCTGACCTACATGGGTGGACAAATACTTACACTGACGGCAGCATCGTAAAGCGGGGAAACGACAGAGAACTAATAAGGGAAAGGTAATGTTTATGGACTAGAATTGCTCCAAGGTCCAAAAACATTATTTTGAGCCTCTTAAAAACCTGGCTGGTACTTGAGGTCTAACAGAGGGTCACACACTGATCTAAAAGACTCGCACTCACAAGTTGTCTTGAAAAGCTGAGGGAACTGTTCTGTCTCAGCATTGGTAGGCTCCCCTATTTGCCCTAGCCTCTTGCCTTTTGACCCCTACAGTTACCACAATGGCACAAAGTCACGGGGCAGTTCAATGACACCTGAATGTTTGCAGATTTGTACCGTTTTTCAAGATCGTTACATGTGTTCTTCACTGTGGAGAGTGATATTATAACATGATTCAGTGATGAAGTGTCAGACTTAAGGACCTAAAAACATTTCTACACACACCCATTTATAATAACTCCATTTTAACTTGCTTTATTGGCGAAACCTGTTGTTTGACTACTACAAGGAGTTTGAAACATTCAGATGTCTACTGAAGCTGCTTATCCTCTTGCCAAAGTGGCTGATTTGTACATTGCAAAGGCTCACAAACAGGGCACTATAAAGAGATGCAAACCTTTTGGAACAATAAAAGAAAAAGAAAACACAACAGAAACGAAGGAAACCGAAATAATAATTAAGGCATTGCAAAAAGAGTTCAGAGTTAGAGCAAACATTGTAAAAACATTCACAAAGTAAAGCCACAGATAGAGCTATCCAGAAAGGGATTAGTAAGAAGTAAGTAGAAAAAACAGGTAAAAACAAAGTCAGCTCGGAAAATCATAAAAGCCTACAAAAAACAGTTTTCAAAGGAAGAAAGCATACCATCAGTTTTGTCAACTTACATCAACAAATTGCCCGCATGATTTTGGCAGGAAGAAAAAAAAATTTACAAAAGAAAGTTGTGTAAGAATGCCTTTGGACAAGTTAGGTTAGTTTCGTTTTAACAATTTCTGATTAATTAGTATATATTTCTCTTTTTAGACAGGATGGTACAGGGAGGCAACAACACATACATCCACACATCATGACATGAAAAATAATCTTCACCATTCTGTTCAGGATATCTTTTTTTTTGTTCTTTTGATAATCATTTAGTTTTGTATAAAAAAGAAAACTGTATATCTATAATTCTTGCTTTGATAGATAAGTATCTTCATAAATATCTACAGCCTGATTAGATGACTCTTTTTTTTTTTTTCTTTTTTTTTTTGCTCGACTTTAACATGTTCATCAGTAATGAACAAATGGATGACTGTACATATCTTAGAATCTCTACGTAAAGGGTTTGGGAGCAGGGAATGTGAGACGGGGTGGGACCTATGAACATACTAGGAAGGAAATGACATAGATGGGGGTGAACGTGTACATCAGTTGCCATGTCCATGTAAAGGCGGCACGAAGCGGTCGGGCGGCATTAGAGCTTTTGGCTGTAAGGAAGGGATGGGGATATACAAACAATGAGCATATACATGCCCATCTACAAAAGAGAACAGCACTCTCAACACTGACAGTTTTACAAACCCTAAGCTGCAACTTCTTTGCCATGCACAAAAATTAATCGACTCATTCATTGATTAAATCCAAATTTCAATCAGAGATAGCTATTAAATAACAGGAGAATATTAGAGATCAGCATAGAAACAGCTTGGAACAGTTTTCACAGATAGTGGTGAGGGTCTACTTTGGAGGTAGCTTCTCTTTTTTCTCTATGAGGATGTGAATTTGAAACTCCAATACAGCTGCAGTGTTTTGACACCCAATCTTAAAAACCTTCTGCCGTTCATTAAATAGCAATTAATTCATAGAGAAAAGAGGAAGCTTCATTCTAATTAGGGAAAAAAAATCATCAAAACATTGGCAATAGTGATTCTTAGCAAATTAGCAGATAAGTTAAAATTTGAACATTTTCAGAAAAGAAACAGAGAGATACACATATATGTGTATTAACATATATGTACAAAAAGACAAAAATAAAACAGATTAGCAAGCAAGAAAGTAAGGCATTAAATTTCTCACACTATAAAAGATGAACAACCAGAAAGCACACACTGAGGCAGACAAAGAGAGGGGGACAGTTTATAGGCAAAGTGTCACCACCTTCACTTAACTAATAATAAAGTCTTTATTATTAGTTACTTCAATGCATTTCTCTTGTTAGTATTTTAAAACACAGGACAGGGCGTGCAATCTGGATGTACGTCAGAGAAAGAGAGGTAAATCAGACATGGTTTTATTTTGGATTTTAGTTCCACTATAAGAAGTTGGGTTAATGCATGCTTAAGTAAGTTGCATTTAGGGAGAGTAATATACAATAACAATACAGCAAGCCAGGGGTCAGGTAGGGGAAGGGGCTTAAGAAGGGGGTCAAAGGTCAGTAAAAGGTCACTGCCACCAAAGGGCTGTAGGATATTCTCTCAGGCAAAGAAAACCATTCATCAGCAGTTAACAGGGGGGAGAAGGTGCACCACGGGTGATATATAACCAACATTATGTGGCATTTAGCCCAACGGCATACGCTAATTAATCAAGAGGGTGAGGAGACTGATAAACAATGAGCTGCTTTTTATTAAATGTTTAGATGCTTTGTGTTATGTGCATAACCAACAGCCTTCGTTTGACAGATAAACACCGTGTTGGGAAGGAGTTCCACAAGAGGGCACAGGGTGGCGCGTTTTATTTGTGCCTCCGGTGAGTTTAAGGAGATGTGAGAGGCACATTTGTCTTCAGATATCAGGTTTTGGTGCCTCCTCTGCAGGCTGGATACAGAAACCTCATTCATTTAGCCAAACTGGGTCTATGAGTTAAGAGCTATTGAGGAAATATGGCATCTGCCACGTTGCACTGACTGTGTACTATCAACACTGACGTCTTAAATGTGAATTTCCTGACTGTCCAACCGTGCTCCAGGGGGATGCAGCAAACGTCTGACAGAATACAGAGAGCGGCTTTTTACTGTATGAACGTGGTGCGTGATCTTCTCTTTGACAAACATCTAGTGCTCACGTTGCTCGGTTGTGATAATATTCCAATAACAGAGCCACACTCCTTGCATAGAAGCACAGAGTAAGTGATTTCACTGAGGCTTTATTTATCCAACTCTGCCCTTGTTGTCTTGGCCTTGTTTGCATCCGTTCACTCCGGTCTTGGTGAACAGCTTTCCGCGACTGTTAGCTTTGAGCTGTATCAACAACACACTTGGATATGAGGGGAACCGCTGCAGTTAAGGGGTCTTCCAGTAAAGCCAGTGCAGAGGACCTCGATGTTTTGGTAAACACTTTAATCCTATGTAAGCTCTTGCACAGGCGTTGCACGTCTTGCTGCATTTCCGAGTCAGACAAACACTGCGGTTTCTAATGGGTTTGCTTAACCAGATTGCATTTGTTTTCCGCCATCGTCAAGATGGATGGGGATTTTGTTTTTAAGCCTCTACCTCACTGGCAAATAATTCTCCACTCTGATAGGCCTACAGCCAGTTACACTGTTTTCTTTCTTTTTAGGCAAAAGCGAGTCAGGACTTCAGATTAATAAGGGTTTCTTTGTGCCTACTGACTAGCCTTTGCTTCAATAAGAATGAAAGAAACTAAATTTGCAAGCCATTCCCCTTTTCATTCCGCTATGTAAGAACGACACTATCTGCTGCATGCCTGTGCTAGCCTTTGAAGAGGAATTAAAGTAAATATAGTTACTACTAAATGGCTGATTGACTGACTAGCTCAGCAGCTTGGATGCTACAGATGCAGAAATCCTGGAGCAGCACTTTCTCCTCACTTCTCTCCACTCCCTCTCTCTTTTCCCTCTCTTCTCTCTCCTGGCCTGATCCCCGTGTCCATCCAGCATTTGCTGAGGCTTCCGAATGGAGATGAATCCCAACGGTGTGTCAGGGATTTGACGACGCTACACCATAAAAGTGGAAAGCCGGTGCACCAGCACCAACCATGGATGAACTGAGTCAATGGGATTTCGACGCTGCAAATTGTGGGTGAGTCAGTGGTTTGGAGCCCTGAAATCCCATTGTAGCTGCATGTATTGTACCTGGAGACCTTGCTGTAGCAGATTCATTCACCTCTACCCACTACAGGTAGAGAGCTGATTACTAGAGAGCAACACACAGAGTCTCAGTGTGGACACACTTAAAGGGACATGCCAAGGATTATGTGCCATGGCTGCGCATTCTACAAACATGTATCTTAAAAAAGCTGAACACTTTACCCTGCCATTAACTTATCTTATCTTGCCTGTGCACACCCCTGCCACTCATTCATTTCCATCCAAAAAGTTGAGCGCTGCTCCATTTACAACTCCAGGGAGGCGAGAGGTCTGTCCTGTAAGGATGCACCAACCACCTCTTGCTGGAGGAAGAGCCCTGTTCTCCTGAAGCCGCAGCGCATGGCAGATAGCTCTTAATACATCATGTGACCGGGGGCAGTGTGGCGTATTAAATTGGCATCTCCAGCAGGCGTGGCGACTTGCCCCTGTCAGCCGGTCGATTTGCTGTACAGCCATTAGGCTGCACCTCTGCATTCGGCAGACATGTGTCAGCTGAATAACCTTTAAACTGATCTGAGGCCTGTGTTGAAGTGACAGCTGGCCCGATGGGGCTTGACGGAAGCCATAGCTGACGCCACAAGTAAACTCAGTGATCCATTCCTATCGTACTTCATTCTGTACCCTACAAGTGGTAAGTCACACAGTATTACGTCCTCTGACCCTCCACCTTACCCACCCAAGGCCAATGAGATGAGGAGACACCTATAAATATGTTACACCTGTTTGATCTGTGTTCCGCCCCATCAAATAGTGACAGGGTAATGGCGCATGCAGGACCATTTATGGCCCCTTTATTAAGTATACAATCATTTTACAATCTATTTGACTGCTATGAACAGTGCAACAGTTACCCTGTTTGCAGAGATTTGTAGGAGTGTTGTTTTCTCCTCCTACAACAACCTACCGGTATGTTTCTGCTCTGTAGCAATAGTGTAGCAAAAAGTAAGGTGGTGGAAGCTGGGGCGATGGATGGGTGCACAAAGCATGCACCTATCCGCTAGGGTTTGTGTCCCATCTCCTACCAACAGTCAATGTACACTTTATCTATGACAACAATCTTCCACTATCTCGCAACCTGATTTTTTGGCCACTTGGGGGCAGCAAAACAAGCTGTAAACACAACACTGACATAATATCATTTCATAAAGTAGATATGGCAAGTGTCTTAGCCATTGCCTGTTTACATATCCAACAGAACAACATTTTCAACTCCCTAGAAAAATATCTGTCTCTTTAGCAGCTAAGTGCTCCGCTATGTTCAACACCTGCGGATCTATCTGAGAACAGCTGCATCCAGATGTTTCTGGTCATATAGCCAAAACAATGAACTGAAAGAGGGTAAAATGCTCCAAACAGCTGAGCTGAACTACAAAGTAGGATAATAATTCTCTATAGGTTTGTTCTTTCATGATTCAACACAGTCACTTGATTGATTGTTAATATAAAAATATCAATGACACCAGCTTTAACCAAGTGGCTTTAGTTGCCTAAACTTCCACATAGAGGATGCAGGTTAGAAAATGTTCTTATGGATGATTTTGAAGGCCCTGACCAAGAGTATTTTGTCAGCATTTCTTTGTACATGTTACAGGTTGTCACACTATACTATTTAGTTTGCAGTTGAGCCTCTGTGATACAACTCTCTGCTGGCAGACATGTTGAACTGCTGTGGCAGAAAATAACACGGGCGTAAGTAATAACAATAATGATGTGTTTTAGGTCCTAGGGATTGTGTCTCTGACACAGCTTTCTGGCACCACAAGTAAATGGAACAAAACCATCATTAATGTTATTTGTCACAGCTCTGCTCTTCCTGGTATAACAGGTCAATACGTCTGCTGTGACAAAAATCTAGCTTTCTGTATTTTTAGCACTGGTTAGTCCAAGTAAAAGTTTTTACATGAGCTTGTTATTTGAAACAAATTATTTTCATCACGTCTAAGTGTTAATGTCTTATGGGATTTTAGTCGTAGGTACCGTATGTACAAATCAAACAATCTGATTTTTACTTGTGGATTTGTGAAAATCATTTGCATCAATTACTACAATATAATTACATATTAATCACAAAATTGCTCTGATTACATGGTAATGACAAGCTGCACCACTGTTAATCACTGTGAAATTAAATCATAAATTGACTTGGTATTTGCTGTTCTCTAAACTGAGCATCTCTTCCGTTTCATCAATCATATCCAGGTAGTAGTTTTTTTTTGTTTTTTTTTACAAGCTAGTGCATTTCTGCATAGAGTCAGTTCTTATTCAGAGGAGTATTAAGAATCACTGCACACTCTTTATTTGCTCTCTTGTGGAACTCACATGGGGTAAAGGGTATAAGGTAAGGTTTAACACTTTTATTAAACACACGGACAACACGACCACGTACAGCAGACAAGACAGGCTGTTTGGCAGACACAGACGGAGCGCAGACAGAGACAGCAGGCACAAGCACAAACACAAGACGCCTCTGAGGGAGGAGCTGCCGCAGGGAACAGCGGTGGTGCAGGCCCACCGCTGTAGCCCCGAACACACACTGACATGTAGTAGAAGCCAGCTGGGGGTTAGCCTGAGACTTATGGGTGGAGAAGAAGCAGCACACAAAATGGATGCCAATCATATCCATGCAGAAGCAGGGGAGTGGGGGGAGAGGATTATTAGTTAGTCTATAGAGCTGCGGTACAGTCCAGTACAGTGTGCATGCCACAAATGCCTTCTACTTGGAGCAACAGATAGAATAGAAAAACAGATATACTTTGTGGCAATAAAAGTCTTTTTATGCCATCTGCATTCAAACAGACATGTATATGCAGAAAGGCTAAAAGAAAAAAGGTGGGTGAGTCGGGATGGAGGGGGTGGGGGGGGTGGGGGTTAACGCTCGGGAGGGGAGACAGGGAGTCATTCTTTCACACACAACTTTCTTGAGACAGAATGGGGTTGCCTGCACAAGGCCAAAAAAAGGATGATGGCAAGAAAAGATTTTGTTGCCGTTCATTTCCCTATGTTGTATCGAAAATGGGGGAGGATGTTTCTTTAGAAGCCATATGGCACAAAAAAATAAACACAAAACTTGATGAGGAGGAGAACTTTGAAATTTTCCAACCACCAAAAGTTCATGCGGCACAAGATGAGGCAAAAACGGGAGGAGCGGCTCTATCCTTGCTTGGAGGATGGACGACGGATGATGAGGAGGACACCAAAGAAAAAAAGAAAAAAAACAACCACAACAAAACAAGAAAATCAAATCACCCCACTCAACCCGCCCCGGCCCCAAAGTAAAGCGGAAAAAAAAAAGAAAAAAAAAAGAAAAAAAAAAAAAAAAAAAAAAAGCTCTAATCTTAAGCAACCCAGCAGCTGGGTCCAAATCGATACAGAAGAGAGATGTTCATATGTGCATCACAGGAGAAAAAATAACAAACAAAATGCAACAGAAAAGAAATCAACATCATGTCATGCAACTGTTCATACGACTGGAAGCGGGGCAAGGAATGAGGATATGAATTTCTGTGTCAACATGGTGAAATGTACAGTATGTATGAGTGTGTATGACTACATATGTTGCCACTATATGAGGGGAGGGTACCATGTTCTCTGAGTAAAAACTTCTTACACTACACTTTGTTGCACTTCCACTTTTGAGAATACTTGGGTTCGAGGTTTTAACAGTCAGGACACATAAAACGAAGGACATGAGCCGTAAAAAATTTGCCCATTCAATTTCAATAATCTCTGATTTAAGAAAGCAACTCGTGCTTCTAGATAAAGCACCTAAATACTGCATGAAGGCACGGAGAAAATGGCTTTCTCTTCACATCAAAAAGCCATAAGCACGCGGACCTAAATGTGGTCATAATTTCAAGGAAACAAACGCTTTTACAGTGTGATAAGGCTTCAAAGTAAACGAGTTCCTTTCACAGATTGGAGGAAAATGGTAAAATGACTAGCAGAATATCTACTAAATTACATGGAAAGACCTCATTTCCGAGAGAAGTAAATAAATGCTCGATTATCTGTTATGTTCTCTGAGCGCGCATAACATAGTGAAAGGGCAATGCATTGTTCCAACTTAGGCTTATTATTAGCCGTGAAAAGTGGACATATGCTTGGTGCTACGCTGAGCCATATTTAGCCAGATTAACACAGCATCAATTAGTCTGCTATGATGGCGTTTTGAAGGACAGTGAAGCAATCAAATAGCCTGAGCTGTTAATGATTTCCAGGGTGCCTAAGGGGAGACGCTTTTCACATACTGAGCCAGTTTCAGCAGAGCTCACGCTCTCCTGCTTTACTCCATACCATTAGGATATGTGCCAACTGCTCCTGGGCGTAAGTGCGAGTTACAGCTGCGTGTTCAAAAGTCATCCAAACCCAAGTTGCCTCAAAAATAACCACTCCTTTTAAATCTGCGGCTTTATTCCCAGCTCTGTTTTTATTTTCAAACTCCAGTGAGTGAATGTCTTATCACTTTGATCTAATCACAAAGTGACGAGTGTGTGTGCGTGTGTGTGTGTGTTTTTGTAAATGTGTGTATATGTGTGTGTGTGTGTGTGTGTGTGTGTGTGTGTGTGTGTGTGTGTGTATGTGTAAAGGGAGGAGGGAAGAGAGACGATGCGCACAGAAATTCGAGGATATCTGTTCTCTATTAGAATGTTTCAGGTAAGGCAAGCCTCCGACGAAGGAAACAGAGGTACAAACAAGAGAAGAAGAAGGAGAAGGGAGGAAGAGGCTCTGTTGCAGTTAGTCTGCTACATATCACAGTATCTATGCTGAAAGCATCTTTGTTCTCGAAAGAATCTCAAAATGTATCCTCTGTCAAGAGAGACGCACACACACGCACAGCAAGAGGAAATCAACCATGTACAGGACAGATACATTTTGAAGCATCAGTGCGGGCGACATGGGGCTTGATACTAATTTCGTACTTTGTTGAGTAAAGTTTTGCTCTCGACCGAATGCTGAGAGAACAAAATTAGTATCAATGCTTCGTCATGTCTGCAACCAGTGGCCCCATAGCTAAGTGTAACTTGTTTTAGAGATGGAAGGTATGAGCTTTAACTACAGTGGCTGACTATATATGATGTATGCATTTACTTATTTTCAGGTAAAGTTGTGACTTCCTGCAGAGAGCATGCTAAGGATATAGAAACTTAATTCTTACTGCTTTCATCCATCTCCAAAGAGATTCTTTAAACTTTAGATATACACTGAGGACCCTTCACACTAGTGTGCATTACTCACTGTGGCTACTTTTCGGAGGGCTTTTTTGAAGTTACACTTGAAGCTCCCATGGGACATGATGCTAAGAGGAGAGGCTCCTCGGTAGCAAATCAAAGAAAGATAAGGAGAAATAGACCAGGTTCAGAGCAAGCACAACTCGACACACCCATCCCACCTGCATGTCCGGAGTCGCACTCTTCCAGGTCCTCGTCATCGCTGGAGCACTCTGCGGATGAAACAATGTCATCTGTCGTCTGCGGAGAAAGAGACACACACACACACACACACACACACACACACACACACACACACACACACACACACACACAGACACACAGAGGAAAATGTGGTTAGGCCCGGGGCAGTACAGTGAGTCCTCAGCTTGCACACAGCCATTCCATTCAAGGATATCTTTGCACACACAGACCTCTCCGCCTGTCCTTCGGCTTCCATATATCACTTGGAGTCAATCATATTTCACAGTGTTTATCATTCTTCACTTTATGTGCTTTCCACCTCCGCAGATAATTGTTTTCCTTCACCCTCCGCACTCTGCCTCCGATTATTTATCGCCCCTCTCCTCCTCCGTCGTCCACAATCAATGGCCCCACCAAGCCCTCACAGATCAACACCGTCCCAGCTTCTGATTTGTGCTAAAGGGTGTGGAGGGAGGGAGGGACGGGGTGGCAGACTTGCTAGCTACAGCCGGACCAGCGATGGATTATCTCCACCCTCCAGTTCCCACAATTCTGATTTATCCTCTGCCCCCCATCCGCCCCTCCCTTCCCTTTTTTCGGGTCGACCCATGGAGGACAGAGGGGGGGGAGGTTGTATTTCAGCTGTGGTGCGCTGGGCAGCCGGCGTTTATTAGAATGAATCAGCGGGGCGATAAAATAAGCCCTGTCACCAAGCAGGGTTATGAAATCAGAGTGCTGATTGAGTTTTCCAGTCCTGGCCGAGGGTGTGGAGCTCTAAATATCATTGAGTTTGACAGACTAATGAAACGCGCCCCCATGCTCGTGCTGCTGCTTTCAACAGGGCCTGGAGAAAGCTGTCCACCTCTACCGTGTGCACGCACGCTGATATTCAACATGCATGTCTACCAAACCTCACAGCCAGACTGTTGCTTTTTAAGCATATTCCTAATGCGTTCCCATGATTATGCATGATGGGCTCTGCTATTGTCTGTATCCAAACATTTGATAATGTGTTAATGTGTGTTGGCGCTAGTGTGCATAATGCACCACATTATGTACTGTACTCCAGCGCGAGGAGGCAAAAAACTAAGCAAGAGGAGAGGCTGTGAACTAAATTGCTGTAAAATATGGCCCCTTGGTAAACATGACATTATTTATTGAAGCCACATTACGGGCGTAAAAGTCTTGGTTATTGTTGAAAGAGGGTTATTGCTTGTTATTATGATAGCGGCAGATGTGGGAGGCAGGGACACAGAGGGGGAGAGAGAGAGAGAGAGAGAGATGAAAACCTCCAGCCACTTCAAAGTCTGTTCCAGCAATTCCAGCCTGAGACCATCACACCATAACCCAGGATCAACTGAAAACACTGCCTTTCTCTTGTCCATTCACGCTGAATTTCTCTGCAGCTGATGCCGGCAGCATCTCGGCACAGAGCAAATATTCTCACTGCCACGGATGCAGCGGCTTCACGTAACCTTACACACTAATCCATATGTTCAATATGATGCAGTGTATTTCAGTGCTTTCTCTAATTTCCTGTGTTACCTGCTTTCTAAAAAAAACTTCTAAGCTAAGTGCACGTAAACGCACTGGTTGACGTACAGGCTGCGGCAACACAAGGTTGCATTAAGCATGAAAAGTTATTAAAAGGCATCTTGTTCTACCATCTTAAGAGCACTGTAATAAATGTGTAATGTCATTCATGTCATATGCATAAAGAAAATCAAATCAACTGCATAAACCATGAAAGTGTGTAATGAAACATATTTAAGTTGAAGATGAGATTCTCCTCACGTCAAATCCGTCTAAATGTGAGCTTTCGTTCATTTTATACACATTCCCTCCATGGCGATGGGCACAAGAGGAGAAAACCCTTGGAAAACCACAACAATCATCAGACCATCAGTCTCAGTGCAGCGATTCACGACAAAGGGGAATTTTTGTCACATTCATAACCTAACATTGTGCTTTCGCTATGCCTGGGCCCTGTCAGGTTGTAGGCTGAAGACAGGCATGAGGATTCTATATTCTATCTAATAAATGATGAGAATATTTATTAGGGCAGTGGCTCCCTGGCTTTTCTGTCTGAAGTGCCCCCACAGCCTCATCAAATGAGCTCAAATAGCCCATTGTATTGCTTTTTATTGTCCTGTTTCTTCGTCTTGAACTTTTGTACTTTTTATGATGTAAAGCACTTTGTGATTTTTATTTCTTTTCTTTTCTTCACTTACTTACTAAATCACCACCCATCACTTAATAAATGAAATTCATTTTGAAAATGGATGCACCTGATTTTATATTAATCATATAAAAGTGTATATTGTTGGGGCGTCTCCCTAGCTTGTAAATTATTGATTACTTTCAATTATTTTGATGTTAGGATGTTAGAACTGACTCAGGTTTAGTTGGAGGCGTATCCTATGCGTCCTGTCCTGTTGATTATTTATTATTGGGATGATAAATATCCCCAAATTTTCATATCTGAACAAAGCCTTAGTAAAAGTTCAAGTAGGACTGACGTTGCTGTAACTGGGTCAAAGTAGGTGTGTCAAACTAATTAAAGCAATTGACAGTCAAATAGCATGGGCTTTTAGCCCAGACGGAAGCCTCATCACAAATGCTTATAATCTCTGTGCTCTCTTGACTTGTCGGCACACAGAGGCCAAAGCCCTGCACAGCATTGCAGAACTCCTGCAAGGAGAAAATCATTAAGCACTTCATCTTCGAACCTATCCACACTAAAGCAGAGGACTGCCTGCCTCAGCTCATGCATTGTAGAGGTTGCATGCAAATGGTAGAAGGACACACTCCAATGTATTCACTTTCCATTTCATTGAAAATCATCTACAGACTCGGAGTAAGAAACCCTCTCATCTAAGCAACTTTGATTCCACTCAGAGAAATTGAAGAGGGCTTTTGAAGTGTGATATATGACATTTGTAGATTCGCTAGATGTGCGCCTGATTCACTTTCATAAACACATGATGTATCTCTGCCCGTCACAATGGTTCAGATTGAAGTGCTTCTCACGAGGGGCTTAGGGTGCCATTTTTCCGCATTTGGGCTAATGCAGAACCAATGAAGTGACACACAGAGCTCACAGTCTTCTCTCAGTTGACCAGAGATGTCGATAATAACATATGGCATGAGGCTAGATGTTGTAAATGCAAAGGGAGCTCATGGAGCGGAAAAGGCATAGGCTGCATTTGTGCAGTGATGGGAGCCTACAGCGGGGTAAAGCATAATGATGCGGTTGGCCAGCGGGACTACAAAAACTGATTTCACAGCTGGGGAAATCCAATTCTCTGTCTAAATCTCCATAACATAGAGTGGGATATATTTTGGCAGCAAAGTGATTTCTTTTTTGGTGTAATTATTCTCAACAAACATTCTCATCGTCATTTGAAGAGAGGCTGGGTGGTAGGATTTACAGGACGGTTTGTTGTGTGTGTGTGTGTGTGTGTGTGTGTGTGTGCGTGTGTGTGTGTGTGTGCGTGTGTGTGTGTGTGTGCGTGTGTGTGTGTGTGTGTGTGTGTGTGTGTGCTGTGTGTAAAGAATGCGTATCATACACGATGATTTGAGGACATAAAAACTCACAGGCTATGTGCATCATGCCTGATTATCCTGATTACCCTGCTTTTGAGAGATACTCAAATTCCTAACTCCACAAACAAACACCAGAGCGAGATCAATAGCCAGACTTCATTAAAACAGCATTTACCTCTGACCACTTCAGCACATCAACTAAAAGGATCACACTGGCGATCGATGAAGATAGACAGCCTCCTTGGGAGACAACTCTCAAAATACACAGCTTTTAGTTTCACAGCTGACGGCATTGACACAAACAAAAGGGAGAACGTGCATGGGTGCTGGGCGGTCTCAGCCTCGACAAAGCCTCTCTG
The DNA here is from genome assembly GCF_002260705.1 of Seriola dumerili. Lineage (NCBI taxonomy): Eukaryota > Metazoa > Chordata > Actinopteri > Carangiformes > Carangidae > Seriola > Seriola dumerili. The sequence continues at coordinate 6,401,780 of NW_019174280.1, forward strand.
GTGTTTAATCAGAAATTCTGGACTGACTACTGTGAATCAGCCAGCAGCAATGCAGAGACCATTAACAGGCGAAGCTGCAATTACCTCAGCCAGTGAATGGAGTGTATGCTACATCACCAGTCAGGCCTGACCTCAGAGTGAACAAAGAGGCTGCAAGATTGATTAACAATAAACTTGAAGCTTGGGAAACAACACTTATTAAAAAAAAACTTTTTCATCACAGAAGAAAGAAGAGATGCCCGTCCAGAGGAGATTTATAATTTATTATGCAAAGAAATTTGACAACAATTTGCAGATGGATGGAGCAGTGTGGAAAGAAAAACATTTTTTTTAATAACTGTCAGATCTGAATTAAAAATGCTTTGTTTCATTTTTTAAAGGATATGGTCACATTTTTACACTTTCCCTGTGTTTTATCTGTGTTAATCCATAAGAAGATATATTTGTGGTTTTAAGAACCAAAAACCATCTTGTCTCTCAGGCGTCTCTCTGAAACTCTACTAACAACAGGTCGGTGTCTGCGACAGAAAAGGAAGCACATCACTCTGTTAATAATAAATAGGCCCTAAATAAACAATACTATCTGTAAGATTTGTAATAATGTCTTTTCTTTATTTTTCCAGAATTGTTTTAATTTCAACAACTAATGAGCAACCTTGACAACTATGTCTTAAAACAGACCATAATTTAATAATGTGCTGACGGCCATCATCTGAAGATCATACGGATATAACAGCAATTGTTTCGACTTGCAGTGAAACTCTTCAAATACATGGACGATAACAAGAGCAGCTGCAGCATCTGCGGCTCTGTCTGCAGTTGAATATTCTGCTGAGCATGACGGTGATTTGATCGGTCACATCAAAGAAACAGCTTGTGCTCGGCGGGGGAAAGAAAGACATAATGTACTCGACCACTGTCTATAGTTTTCCCCTGGGTCAGTAAAAGCAGTGTAAAGGCTAAAATGCAGCCATGGCCTCTGGGTTACAAACAGGACATGAAATATGAGCGTGAACAGTGCTGTGTCTTCCAGAGGTGAGGGGGGAATCACATGCTTAAGTACAGTACACTGAGTCATATTATCAGGGAGGGCACTGGAGGTTGCTCCTGAACAAACCGTGGTCTTATCATAACTAATGACCTTCACATGTCTTTGTGCCCAGAGGGTGAAGGACACTGAGAAACAAAGCCTTTTGAGAATAAAGGAGGAGACACAAGATTATAGATCCACATTACAGCCCTGCTATCAAACCCAATTTGGTTTATTTACAATGCCACAGTGCCCAATGGCTAAAGCTTTTTTATTTTTTTTTATTTTTTTTTTAGCACTGATGGGAATAAACCCCAAACAAATCAATTATCCTCAAGCGCCTTATCCTGGCAGTCAGTTGCCATGGATATCCAATATGGTTGCATGTTCAGAGATCAAAGTGACGACGCAGAGGCAAGGGCAAATCAAAGACACACAATTCAAAGCAACTTCCTCTTGCCCAAGGTGCTCCTTGGTCACCTTGGAAATATTTTGTCACACGTTAGACGGGGATACATACAGCAGACTATTTTCCAGGTTGAGAAATGGTCCAGAAAGTGACAGAAATCAGGGGTCAGACTGACTCCCACTCCCATCTCCGCTTTCTCGCTATCTCGCTACTTACCATTCCTCCACTCCACCAGCCCTCGTACCAAAATAAGATAGTCATCTCCATGGCGGAAGCTTCGCCTTTCTATTGACGGCTGTCTGATGTGTGCGTTATCATGTCTGATCCGGGCTTTGACAGGCCGACAAGGGAAAGGCTTGTATTACAAGGGGAATCAATGGCGCTGGGCCATATCCCTATCAATAGGCTGCCACAACTCTTTTTGCTCATGCTCCCTGCTCTGTGACAGATAAGATGCTTTATCAGAAAAAAATCGGAGGGATGAAAAGGTGGCGGGTGGAAATGGCAGCAGAGATTTGTGTTAAAAATAACACACAGAGGTGAGTCTAATAAAACATTTGATCTAGACGTTTAATCTTCATTAGTAACCATATTATTGAAAGATGCAAGCGAACACAAGCAGTGCAAAAAGGCTAGAAGTCCTGCTGTTAACCTTCTCTGTCAATGTAGTGGATAAATTACAACAAAATGAGCAGCAGAATCAACATGTAGGACCTTGTAAGCCACATGCTAAATGATTTCCAAGATCAAATATTGATATTGCGAATGAGCACCCTCAGCGGGCCTTTCTTACTAGCCTCCTGTAGTCAGCACATTTTTTTCTTTCCAGGTTTATGGAGAAATTGAAAGGGGGCGGGAGAATTGGGTGAACAGAGCAGGAGGGAAACAGCTGGAAAGGAAAAAAGAAAAAAGAAAAAAAAGAAAAAGAAAATGCATTTAATTTGTTCACTATCACCGTGGTGTTGGTTTCAGCAGAATGGGTTAGGTGCCAGTATTTCTCTTTTTCTCAAGGACCTGCCTTTGCACACAGAGCAGTGAGGGTTGCTGGCTCACAGCAAACTCTAATTGCCCTGAGGCCATAGGCAGCCACTTTCAAACAGGGTCATTCATCTTCCCATGGAAAAGGAAATGGTCTTTGGCCCTGATCCTTAATCACCCCCCTGCTGCAGTGTACAAGGTCATCAGGGAAAACCTGTGACAAACACTCACACACAAACATGTATGTACACACACAGACAGAATAACTGAAAAAATGAGGTGGTCAAATGGACAGAGATAGGAAGAGAGTGACATGTGAGGTGAGCAGACAAGAGATGGAGGGAAATTTTTTTCTCTCTATGCAAGTCCATGACGTCCTCAGGTGAAATTGGAGCAGCGATTACAGCTCTGAGTTAAGGTATGTGTTACCGTTTGTGGTTCTCCCTTCAAAGAGGAAGTGAGGAATTCATGTGGATGTGGTGGTGAGCTGCCCTGAAAGCCGTGACCAAAGAAGACGCAGAGAGAAGATGAGAGCACTGGGGAGGGAAGGGAAATGGAAAGGGCTCCATTTTCCTGGAGGATCACAAGACACTGGCTGAGACTGGTCCTCTAAATGAAAATAAGGTAAGAGTCTTCCTGTTTGAAGACCAGCAAAGCAAGCAAGATTACCAGTTGAAGCAGGATTACTTTAGTAAATTAAGCTTTTTTTTCCACAATATGTTGATTCATAAAGCAGGTTAGCCTGGTCTCACATTCACATTGACAAGTAGAACAAGATGCTACTCAAGTGCTCTTATGGCGCACTCAAAATGGTCAAAAAATTTACTTCTGAGCTTCAACGGTCGCCATCTTGGCTACGTAGCAGAATGGGAAAAACCGGCAATGTATTTTCAGATGGCGACCAAGGTGGGAGCAGACATCGTTGGTGCCAATGGTGGCATAACTTTCATGTCGCATGACACAGGAAAATAAAATGGTCATTATCAAGTTTCAAGTGCACAATGGCATAATCTAATTTGGGACAACATTGCCTTGTCAGAATTCACACACGATGCCACCCGATTTGAGACGCAGCAACAACTTTTTTACTGTAAAATGTCGTGAAATAGAGAAAAAGTCAATTTACAACTTCCCAGTGCCCAAGTTGATGTGTTAATTAGCTTGTTTTGTCCAAAAAGTCATAGATCAATCACATCATAGACAACTTAAATAAAAAGCAAAAAGCAAAAAAACAAAAACAAAACTCAGATCGTCACATATTACATGCCAGAACCAGTGAATGTTTGGCATTTTTTGATTATGAAATCAAATGCCAAAATTGTTGCCAATTAATTTTCTGTATTCTAAGTCTCCGAGATGATATGGTTACAAGAACACGCTCATTTAACAGAGGAGCAAACAGTAACACTTGTATCAGATTCTGTGCTCACCTTTGGACTTTAAAAATGCTGCCAAACTTTCTCACAGTTTTTTTTTTACAACAGCGTTTAGGTCTGTTTTTGCTACATTACTTTATTATTCATATTAATCAGTATGTCTGATGTTAGCTGCTCTGTGTGAAAATCATCTAACATCTGTCTTCAGTGTGAAGTGATGTGATCTGTGGGATCTGTTTTATAGTCATGAATATACATATGTTAACAAGGCTCGAATGAGTCTGAAAAAACAATTTCATTCTGGATCAGTTTGTTAGACTCACTTAATCCAAGCTTTTCAAAAATAAATTGTGCTTTTCTTCCAATTCAAAACACCAATGAAACTTAATACATCTAAAACAATTTTGTTCAAATGGTATCTTGTTATAACAATGAGTAACTGAATTGTTTTTGATTAGCTAAATCTAGGGAGGCTTGTGTTTGCACTGTTGTTTGGGACTTGCTTTTGAGTCAAAGGGCTTCATAAATAGACCTGAGTTGACCTCACTAATTGCAACAATACAATCAATAAGTAAGACGATATGTTCAATTGGGAGAGCTATTGGCTTTCTATTCAGAATGTGTGAAGTCTGAAACAAGTAGCTGCAATCGGACCCTGCACCTTCTCCTTGCGGACTACATTTTGAGCTCCCTTTCAATCCATTTCAATATTGCTATATTTCTCACAGTCAAAGACTATTATGACTTCAAGGCTGTAATACCAAATCAATGTAGGCGTTATGTAATGGCTGATGCTGGCAGCTTTACATTTCCCAAATTAGCCAGAGGTCCCATTTGGGTTCAGTTCCTAATGAGCACAAACCAAATTAAGCATTCGATTTACTCTCTTTTTAGAAGATGAAAGTTGAAACGTAATCACTAACCAACAGAGAAATGATTTTTTTTTTTATTTAAATCCCGCACGTCTGAGCCCTCCCACAGTACCTTCGCATGCTTACACAAGTAGGGATGACTTCCTATGAACACACACAGACACACGAATCCTCACAATTATTCTTCACTCATTGCTATTAAGAGCAACAGGTTTGCACCAACTCTCTGGGGACACAAAAGAGAAACATTACTGGGCCTTGCTAACAGCTCAGCTGAGCAATGAAACAGAAGACATTATTGCTGTGAAACATCAAAGGCTGTGTCTGTGTGATACATATTTAATTAAGTCCTATTGACTCTAGGAGGCACATGGTGTATTCTGTACACACACAGATACAGTAACGCACATATAGATCCCTGAATACCCCCGCAAAAGTCTTCCTCTTTCTCTCCCACATACAGACATAAATTCACACGCTCCAAGTGCATATCAGAGGCTGGCAGCAAATATATTCACAGTACAGCAGTCGGCAGAGATTCATTGCCCCCCACTGTGGAGTAAGTCACCAGTTCTGTGAGCGCGGCCTCAAACACACCTGAAGTTACCGTTTTTCATGTCTGTGTTGCGTTCAATATAAAAGATATCTCCGTGACAGGTTTAGCCTAGCTTGACAGTCTAAAGCAGCTTGCATCTGTCAAACGCAACAAAAATAAAATAAAAACAGAGATATGTCTTTCAGCATCTCCAAAAATGTCTCATTCGCATGTCTTGCTAGGTATTAAGCTACTGGCCACCACATGCTAGCGTCAAGCGGGTTTTATTCAGGGCTACAAACGTTTAAGCTAGCTGTTTGTTGAGGACATGATTTCTATAATGCTATAAACAAAATAATGAAAAATTATGCAAATGTTCTTGGTTTTGTCTCATTTCGATAAATTAAATACATGAAAATATGAGAATTATGGAGTTGGGAACATTCCTTAGCCTCAGCTAGGCTTGCTACTTTTAGACTTTATGTTAAGCTAGGCTTATAAGATCACCGAGCTACATCTGTCAAACACAGAGATGATATTAATATTGATTTTCTCATGCAACCTTAATAAGAACATTTCCCAAAATGCTGGAATATTGATGTAAAACATAAAAAAGTAAACTAACCATAAACAAGGAGAAACAGCTGGCATAGTCTTGCGTGCCAAGAGAGAGAGCGAGAGAGCGAGAGAGCGAGAGAGTGACTGACTGCTACAGTTTTAGCTTTTCACCAGGAAAAGCAGCAACTTTCTAAGTCTGATATAAAGTAACTTGAAGTGTTAAGGAAAAAATGCTGGCAATAGAAGTTTAACTTCTATAACAGTTTTGTTCCCAGAACCGTTGTGCTGGAAAAAAGTTAATTAAACACCATCATGAGTGTGGGATCTCGCAGCAACCTCGCAACTTTTTTTAAAAATGGCTTGGCACAGGATTTAATACCGACTGTTCCACTTTGATAATCCATGTAAGTCTACTGGCATGTGCTCGGGGATAGATGACATCTGTACCGAAAGGCGGAGAATCTGGATTTGATATGTAAGGCCCTGAATAACATTTGGGATGTTTTTTAATCCACAGTTGTTCTGTTAAACTCAAGGACAGATATGCTGTATAATTAGAAGGCATTAAATTCTCTTGACTAAAGTGATCTGTTGAAGTTAATTGCATTGCATAGTTGGAATTGGTTTTCATAAACACTATCAGTGTTTAGTGGCTGGCAGTGTCACTCTGTAGCTTCAGTTGTAAGTTTGAGATTTTAGTTGGGCATGTGTATCTTGTTTATAACCAGTCAGCCATTTCTGGAGGCAGCACAGTGTGAGGTGAGTCTGTGTAGCACCCAGAGCATGTTCTGATGTCCTGCCGGTCAGTTCAGAAACAGACTGCACTGTTGTGTGTAACTGATGTGTGCTGTTTGCTTGCCCCTTTGAGAGTGAGTGCCCCGCCGTGGCAGTGGCGGCTGACAAGACAGCAGGTTTACACATACACATTCCCGCAGGATCTATATAAGCTGTGTTGTGAGGCATGGGGGACATCCATTACAGAGACCCCTGTGGTTCAAAACCCCTGGAGCTAGCTGCTGGTTCTCACTCACTGAGAGGCAAACTGCTCCTGAGCATACACACACACTAACAAACACTCACCCACACACACACACACACACACACACACACACACACACACACAGACACACAAAGGAACACATAATCTACAGACATGAAATTGCAAACATCTACAAACACGTTCACACAGAGAAGTCTAATGGAAATAGCTCTATATACATATTCTCTTGCACGCCAAGTGACATGAAAAATTCATAAAGGGAATCACAACGTTGCATACACACTCAGGCGACTGAGAAGACAGACAATCCATGACAGTGCTGGAATGAGTTTGTCATGTTGAGGGTGGGTGGGGGGGGACTGTTTGGCAGCACACACTGAAAATCCTGATACTGTGCTTCTGTTCTGTTCTGACATTGTGGCAGCAACAGGGCTGACTGATTTTTGAGTGTGTATGTGTGTGTGCAAATTTATGCAAGCTACGGTAGCTCAAATTGGTCGTGCATGTATGCAGGTGTGTGGGAAAAAAGATGAATAGATGCTAGTGCAAAATGTGTGCATGGATGTGTGTGTGTCTATCCTTCTAATGAGCCACTCACACCAGCAGGGTCCCCGTCAGTCTGCTGTCTGCTAATTGGACCTACTGAGCAACTAGCGGACCTCCAGCATTCCTCTGCCACAATTCACTGGGAGCTGGGGTGTCTGGCGGGGGCAGCCAGAAAAACAGGTAGAAAAAAGGGATACCAACGATGAAAGAAAAAAGAAGGGAAGGAGTGAATACAGAAAACATCCCGAGGAATAGCTGTCTACTAGTTTGACCTTTACACAATTACAGGCAGGTCTGGGGGCTGGTTGTGAGGGAAGGCGATCACAGAGACCAACTAAATGAAAAGAAAAGACGACTGACAGCAGGTGGAGAAGTGGAGCGCACCCGCCTACACACACTCGTGTTCACGCACACCTGTGTGCTTACACAATAGGAGCAGATGAACACACAAATGAACACACTCATCAAACATCATCTAGCAGACTACCACATGGAGCCACACAGCATGCTGCACAGCGCTTTCCTCACTGCCTCTTGAAGAGAGAATAAATCAGTGATTATCATATATCCCCAGGCGTTAAGCAACATCCCTGACGTACTTCAGATAGACAGAGTAAAATAGAGGAGTCGAGGAAAACAGTGCGAAGAAAAAAAAAAAGAGGAAGGAGAGTGGGAACTGTGGTAGCATAGTGTACAAAACCTTATCTAGCAACAGTGTGATAGGATTCTGGTTTATGACCTTTGCTGCATGTTGCCCTGACTCTCTAAACTCTCCTCTAACTCTCCACTTCATACTATCTATCAGAATCACCTTGAAAATGATCTGAAAATACAGAAATCACACTGTGCCAAAGAGGAATCCGTCTCAATTCAATGTAATATTATTGTCATCATGGAAAAGTGTATCCAAGCGCATAGTTATGGCATTATTTCCAGCTTCTCAGCAGAAAAAAAAAAGCCCAATTAAACTACAAACAATTTACCTCTCATTTTCCCGTCTCCTGAGCACCAGACCAGTTGAAGATGATGGACGCAAGCAATTTCTTTAACACGGCAGCCATGCAAATCACTTTCAGTGTCTCTCCTTCAGCTGTTTTCCCCCACGGTACTCTAGATTGCAGCCTCCCGTCCTAATTGTTCCCAAACATCTCAGGCCAGCAGCGCGAGTTAATTGAGAACGAGAGACGCTGATCTCCCACGAGACCCTTGCATAAATGAGCATTCCCAAAATGACTATCCACATCAAACTGGCAACCGTAAAATCCGTTCTTTGGATCAACCAGAATTCTGCAGAGCTGAAAGCTTAGGTAGCCACTTAACAAGCTCTACCTGTTTTAGTTTATTGTGATTTTTCCCCGTCCGTGAATGAAGTCTATCACTTGGACTGATAATCAACATGAATTTGCCTTGAGGAACTTTGGCGGCCAGCACTCAAAGCTATCTAGCAGCATACATTTGCTTCACAAAAAGCTTTTTCCTGACTTTAATTGTTGTTACACTACACTGATTAAGCGTTGCACTTCCTTAGTACTTTCAAACTCACAAAAGACAGTTACCAAATTATTAAAACTGATGCAGCAGAACCAGAGATATCGTCTTTTTCATCCCACACATTCTTCTTCCTTTTTAAAGCCTGGCACCAACATTACCCAAAATGCAACTTGACAGATGACAGTTCTGTCTGAGATTTGGGTGTGTTGTGCTAGTAGCAGTCTAAATTCTTGTAAGCTCATATCTGTCTAACTTTTTCATCATCAAACTTGTAGTCTTCAGATCCAACTGATGCTGACTCAAGTGACATCACTCTAGGCAATTTATCTGATTTTATGCAGCTTCTTCTGGAGCCACAAAAGGCTTCATGTAATGTTTTTTTCACAATGTAATGTTTTTTTTGTAGTAGGACAAGATTTATAGACTTTGATGGGCAAAATTGGTGGAGTTGCCCTTTATCATCCTCCTTAATGGCTTTTCATGCTGCAAGCAACTAAAAAAATTTAATTGCGTTGCGTAACTTCCAAATTAATTGTCAAGCCATTTAAATTTCAACACAAACACTTACAAACACTGGAGAACTTATGTTAGACTGTTTATTCTTTCAGAGAGAGAGCAGGTCGTTGCAGCCAGGCCCCCAAGGGGTGTCAAGAGCATCCCAGGGGTTTGTTCAGGGGCCCCCCACGGTTGTGTTCTTAGCCTACCGCTGTACGCGCTCTACACCCAAGACTGCACAGCCGAGCACAGCTCCAACTCCATTGTGAAGTTTGTGGAAGAAACAGTGGTAGTGGGGGTGGGGGATGGGGTGTCAGGGAATGATAACAGCTTCTACCTGGATGAAGGAGACCACCTGGTGCTTTGCCAACCACCTACGTCTGAACATCAGCAAGACCAAAGACATGGTTGTGGATTTCAGGAGGGCTCAACAGAGGAACTACAACCCCCCCCCCAGTGTAAACAAGACTCCTGTTGAGAGGGTGAGCAGCTTCAAGTAACTTTGAGTCGACATCACAGAGGACTTGACATGGACCACACACATGAACACAGCAACGGGTAAAGCCCAGCAAAGACTTTACCACCTCAGGCAGTTCAGAAAGTTCAAACTCCCCTCGCCCCCTCACATCCCGAAGACGTTTTACTCTGGAGCCATTGAGACTGCCTGGTATGGGAGCTGCTCTGTCCAGGAGCAGAAATCACTGCAGAGGGTTTTGCGCTTAGCTGAGCACACCATTGGAACTACACTCCCCGCCCTTCAAGACATCTACACCAGGCGGTGTCTGGTCAGGGCTCTCAGGGTCTCCAGGGACTCCAGTCACCCCAGTAATAAACTGTTAAAGCTGCTGAAGTCAGGCAGACAACTCTGCAGCATGAAAGCTCGCACTGAAACACTCGCACGCAATCAGACTGTTAAACAGACAACGCTGCTAGGGTTCAGTGTTCTCTTGCTCTCTCTTTACCCATAACAATACTCTGAGGAATATCACTCTGTCAGAAAGTCTTGGTTATTTATTTATTTCTATTTAATTTATTGCTTACACACATTTAGATACAGTATTTGAGTTATTCATTTGCACGTTTCTGGTTGCACATTTTGTTCCAGTTGCATATTTCTATTTTATTTGTTTGCACAGCTGGAGACTATCAGGGAAAAACATCTTACTGCACCGGTACTGTGTTGCATGCGACAAATAAAGGTCTTGAGTCTTGAATCAGTCAGGGGTCCGTGTGAGACTAAATTAAGTAAACAGATTTATAATGGGACAATATTTATTCAATTATTCTTGTTTATATATATTGACCGCTGCATTACTCCTCTTCTAGACCTTATTTGCTTGTCTTGCCAAGTCAATAAAAAGCTAATAATATTTATGATGATGGAATATAAAGGAGTAAAGGGATTTTTGAAGTGTGAGATTTGTTTACAGTGAACTTCTCAGTTTTACTTACGCATGTTAAAGAGCAGAAATTCAGTGTGCAAATCTCATAGCAGTGCAACAAGTAAAATTACATTCCCCTTATGTTAGCATTTCTGTGTGCATGAATTATCACGGCTATATACGGGGTATGGGGAAGAGTTGAGGGCAGGCAGCTGAAGCTAACATGGTTAGCATTAGTCACCCCCCTCTGAGGCACATGATCAAAGAAATGTTCCAGCTGCTAAGTGGATGAAACACAGAATGATGACTCAGGTTGAATCTTCAAAAGATGTGCAGGCTTTGACAGCGAGAATGAGGGTAGGCGGTGGGCATGATCTTCAGGGGGAGGCAGCTTGTTGACATATCTAATGCCAGGTCCCAGACCATTTATAACGTTCATAAAGAAATGGATATGATGTGGCAACTCCTTACAATTGCTGGTGCAGTGGTTTTGAGAATAATGCTATGACCGTGACTCTTAGATCACGGCAGACCTCATTTAATGGAAAACCAGATTACAAAATATTTTGTATGGATGATGAACCTTTGCTGACTGAACGCTTCTCAACACTTACTGTAAAGAGACTGACACATTTGGCTGATTGCGGCTGAGCTGGACAACCGTTGTAATTATTTTACATTTTCTGACTTCTGACTTTAAACAGAATTTTTAAGATACATATTCTAAAGCCCCTAAAAACTTGGTATTAGTATTTCTGTATGACATTAATATTAAAAATAAGACATAATCGAAGTTTGAAGGCATATTTAGTTGTCATTTATTAAGATTAATCTATTTCCTCAAGAGTGTGTGGGTGTAGTTTGATTAAATTTGATTCACAGTGACCTAATAAACCCACAATCTCCCATCACCTTCTCATTCAAATTTCGATTGTTGCACTGAAGTGTGTGACACCATGATTTTCCAATAGAAGCCCGCCCACCTCAAATCAGTGAGAACAGAGAGTGCTGAGAAAAACACAAATATATATCCTGTTATGTGAGGTAACAAAAACTCTGGTTTTGGCAGAAAACACTGTGTTCATGTAAGATCACACTGATCAGAGTAAATAGAAGACTGGGAAAATAGGTTTTCAGGACTAGAGGTGGTGCACAGCAAAAAAAGCTATTGTTTGTTATGATGGTCTTGTTATAACAATACTTATTTACCTAATGCTTTCAAATGTCATGTTGTCCTTACATGTACCTGGGCAAACTTTTTAAAAAACACAAACCTACTGTAGCTGTAGTTAACCAGTGTTTTTTAAAAGCCAGATTGTTAAGGCTCATCATCCTCTGGTCCCACGCATAAAAAAAAGCTGGATATTTGTGTTATCTTTGAAATCAGATTGCACTTGTTTTTTTCAATAAATTCCCAGCACATTTTTCAAAATAATAATAATAATGAACTTAATTTACTCTCAGTCTTTGAGTTGAACTGAGGCGAAACCTTGAAAACATAACATGCTATGCTAATCTTTACTCCCCCGGTCAACCGCTTGACCCAGAGTGGCTAAGTAAAACAGAGACGGAGAGCGAAGGGGAGAGTAAAAGAAAACGGAACGTGTGTGTCGTGTCGGTGCGTCCCTGCGGAGCTATCATTAATTAAGCGTGAGATTGGTTCTCTCCACTTCCCACCCCTGTCTTTCCTTCTGTTGATCCTGAGATGTCGAGGGATTCGCCACTTCTCACCTCCGAAAAAGAGGCTAGTGTTGGTGAAGTAGACCAAAAATAGATGTGCGAAAAGATACCAAAACACACACACTTTTTAGTCTACACGTGCACACACACACACACCCTACTCCTTAAACACTGTGTCAGATGCCTATAGCTCTCTTTCAGCACTGCAATACATCACGAGTGATAGCTCAACTCCCTCTACTCCCCTACCCTGAGGGGTGGAGAAATCTGCCAGACTGGTACAGGTCCTCTCTTTACCTCTCACACCACGGTATTTGACAGCCAACTGGGGAACTGTAAAATTAAAGGCCTTGGCAAATGAAATTCTGTGACACTGCAGTGTGAATAAAGGCAGACACTGCGAGGGGGGCCTGTGGAAGAAGAATGAACAAGGCACCATCTCAGAAGCAACACAAAAGTGAAGTGAAAAGTTAGTCTTCTAAAATCAAAATTTTTATTGCTAAGTTACCAAAGCGCGTCACCTTGCATGCATCTAACAGCCGCATCCCGGGTATTGACAAAAGGGGTATCACTTCATCATTTCACCTTGAAAAGGAGAGTGCTTCATATAAAAGCATTTCATCGTACGCAGAACTTTATTGACTTCCTTTGATATTAATAGCCTGTGACACTAAATGCCATTTTCCCAGAGATGCCATGTTTTTTTTTTCCTTTTATCTGATACGGCGACGGCGGTGTAATGTATCTCAACACAGTCATTATCATCATCACAGATCACTGATGCCACATATGCCTGCGTTACTTTTGCTAAGGACCTTCAAACCCCATGCATGACGGCTTGACACCAGGTCTCTTTGTGTCAGTTCTGTCCAAATCACAGGGTACTTAGTGGCTCTGACTCTGGCCTCCCCACACCTGCACTGATAGAGACATACAAGTGTCAACGCTGACATAAAAGGCCATCATCACTGCACACCAGGCAAACTGCTGTCGAGGTGAAGTGGCTGATAACAGTGGTCCCTGCTTGTCGTCCACCAACCAACCTCTTCCCCCCAACCCTGTCTCACCCGTGAGGGAGAGTTATTGCTTTAATATGAACAACGAATGGTTCAATTTGTCCTCTGGGTGTCAAAGAACTGCTCCGTGTGATTACTTTCTTGGCACGGCAGTAACATTCATTGGCTCGGACTCAGGACGTATTGGAAAAGGGCCTTTGTTAGGCTGGACCGGGTGAGTGACAGATAGAGACAGACAGAGACAGAAAGAGAGGGAAATGTAGAGAAAGAGAGCAGTGGTGATACCGGATTTGCACACCTCAATGAACAGCAGCACTTCAATCCTCGATAGAATGAGAAATACAGTATTCTGACCTTGAGTGATTTAGCAGGGAAAAAAGCAGCACGGCTACAATCCACCCACGCTCAGCCACAAAAACACACATAATACTGGAGGAGTGGAAAGAGGTTTTTCTTTTTTTTTCTTGTTTTGACATTTCACTTTGTCACATTCTAAATCTGATTATCAACAAAACAAAACATTTAGCCCACAGATAGCTGTGTTCCACACAACTCAGAGAGCTGATGTCTTAAGTATACAAATCTCCCGCCAGAAAAAATCCAACTGAACGCCACACTACACCACACTCTGAGAAGTACACAGTGTATTTAACATGGATGCTAAAGTTAGCTTAGCTTAGTCAGCACATAATTCCCTGTAAAATAGCAAAATGTCATTTTTACACTTTGGTTTGTGAGTTAGCTTTGGCCAGAGCTAAGCTAGCTGTTTTCTCCTGTGTCCAGTCTTTGTGCGAAGCTAAGCTAACCCAACCACCTGCTGTCTTTAGTTACATACTGACAGATATGAGGGCAATATTTAATCTAACTCTCTGCGAGAAAAACAAAGAAGCGTGTTGCACTGCAGTTCTTGAACATCTCAAGAGCATCCATGTTTCTTCCCTGTTTTGTTGTGTCTTTCAAGCACACAGAGGAGAGCGGTTTAAACATTTCAACTGTAACTTCTGACTTTGAATTGGATTAAACGCCAACTCAGTTGTAATTCTGCATGTTAAAGAGATATACACACAAACGCGAGCTCTCTCACGCAAGACATTTTCACCCCTGAACTCTCTTCCACTCACACACATGCACTTCCTCTGTATCTCCCCACGTCTCCCATCAACTGCTGCTCTACCTGAATAGTGGGTGGTGAGCGCTGTTTCCTGGTGGTGGTGGTGGACAGGGTGGTGGTGGTCTCAATAAAGGTGGTAGACATCTCCGGCGGTACCGAGGTGGTGGTGCGTGCCGCGCCCCGACTGGCTGGCACGTCGCCCACCAGTCGCACGCTGCCGTTCACCTTGATGTTGGCGTGGCCCTCGGCGGCCATGTTGAGGACTTTGAGGCCGTTGTAGTAGAGGCCGGAGAGCTGGCCCTGATAGGGCCGCTTCCGGTCGTTTCCGCCAATGGAGATAGTGGCCTGAGTGTTGAAGATTGTCAGCTGCCGGCCTGGTACAGGAGGGAGGATGGAGTATTAATATGTGTATGAGGCAGGATGAAGGAAGACAGATAACGCTGTCACAAAAAGCACTACGTCTTGCCATGCACCACCTTTAAGAGGGACTACACTTTGACTGCAAAATAGATACGGTGATAAAAGATTAAACATATATGTTAACACTTTATATATCGCTTTACTGCTTGATTATATGAGAGTGAATGAAATTAAAACTAATGGAGATGTAACATGCATTTACACTAAGAAAAAAGTAGGTATTGGTTCACAACAACCTCACCTTTCTGTTCTTTTTTAAAAGACTGCAGCTAGATGTCTACAGTAGTAAGGCTTTTTCTTTTGATATACAATCTTTTGATATACAAGAAAAAGCACCACTGAAATAGATGACTAATGCTGAAAACAACAGACGCTATGCAGCTATAGCAGCATTATTATAAAGTAGTGAATACATGCAGGTGTGGAAACTATATATTGGAACATGGTCCAAGGAAACTCTTAATATTCTCTGGACAAAACAGTGGACTCATGCGGTAAAATGATTAATAAATATGTATATAGGCTTTGGCACATTATGATAGAGTATGAGCAATACACACTCACTACATGTCATGGAGAATTTCATTAGGAGAAGCCTAAATATCATTGTCAAAACACGGTGCTCATGCATTAATTATGAAACGAAAATACACAACTTTCACAATGCAGGAATCATAATTAAAAATCTCATTGTATAATTTACAGACACATAGCACAGCAAGCTTGTTACATTTGCGGCCCTTGCACAATTATAATACATAATACATTAGGCATGGAATGACAGGGACAGGACATTCATATCACAGAAGCGAAAAATGAAATAGCACGTGTGGAGTCATGCATGCAGCAGTAATGGGATTCTCCAGACCTGTCTGTGTTTTAGCAGTTGTTAAAGGGACTTTATAATCAGGTTAAGATGTTTATGTGCAATGAACTTTAAATTCAGTTTATAATGATATTATTATATGTTGAAGAAGAAAATTTAAAAAACGCACCAAAGAAAAGAAGGGGGAGCAGACTTTTTCAATCCCCGCAAAATGTGTTAAACATAGACGAGGTGCTTACTTGATAATCTCAGCTACTGAAAAGCACAGCTCTATCAGAGCGCAGTGCACCTTGGCAGGCTCACTGTGCCGCTTTGCGTCAAAAGGGCTCCAATTAGCTCTCCATCACCAAACAAGTGAGTATTTTATAGTGTGTGATGTGTATAACCACAATCAGATAAATTACAACAGGGAAGGGTACCTGCCGTTTGGAAAGTTTTCAGGGGGATATGCCCACTGATTAGTTTGTTCTCAAACATTGCAGAGGATTTGAGCCAAGGGAGCTAATTCTCCTCTCAAAACAATCGGCCCACTGTTGCAGCATAGATAATGGCTTCTCCAACTCAATTCTGCACAAGAGATTAGGAGCACTTGATACTTTAAATCTTGTTGCTGCACCGTTCATAAAATCTCTTCCCAGTCCCTTTAACTGGACACGATGAGTCAACAGAATTTAAAAAGATGACAATGACAAAAAAGGGTAAATAAATCAAAAATAAAAACAAAGGAGAGGAAAAGTACAAAAAGTACAGTTTACTGTTTTACTTGTTTTTTAAATGGTTTAAGGGATGGTTATTCATTCTCAGAGGTCGAAGGGGAACAAGCCGATGAAATGACAGAAAATCAAAAGAAAAACATTCTAGAAGTTCGATAAAGATTTACCTTTCTCCTGAAGCCAATCTTCTACTGGCCGGGTATATTTGAACGGGATTTTCTTATTTGCCATTTGATAGCGCTCAATGTCGCTGTTGCCTTTAAAGTTTGAGAGTTTAACAAACAGCTTGAAACAGTTGGCAACAGCAACAGACATCACACATTTATACAGTGGTTTATAATGAGTTTTATCTTTGTTTAGAAATATTTATAGAATCTTTATGATGATTTTTTTCTTTCTCAAGAAGCTTTACTTTAGTTTAAATTTTTATAAAGTCATATTTATAAAAAGCACACTCCACACCAAGAAAATATCTATGGATTAAAAGCACAGCACATATCCATAGCAGTCAAGGAAACAATAACCTGCTACAATAGGTAAAACACAGGAAATACATCACAGCCTACATAACAAGTCCTACAATACATTCAACATATTTCATTGACAAAATGAGGGTTATCAAGTGGTTAAAAAGACATGTATTAACTGCCTTTCTCTGAAGCAAATTTGAAGTAATTTATGTGCACTAATTCTTCCCACTGGACACCACCCGCTTTTACATTTCAAGGGCCAATGAATGATTTGGTTTAGTAGCTCATTTAGAGTAAAGGAGCTGTGCAGCAGGTTAGCAGGGAAAAGGGGGGGGGGAGCAACGTTCAAGGAGGAAGTGGTAATTTGAGGTACTGTGGACCCATTGGGAGGGAAGTCCCATAGTGACACAGATTTGTGGAGGACAATGCATACAAATTACATCATTACTGACGTGGTGGGAGGCCTTTTGGGTAAAAAAAAAAAAGAAAAAAAAAGGCGCTATGCCCCAGCTGCCACATTCCCCTCTTCTGAGACCATAACGTGCTCCAGGTATATGAGAATAGAAGATAATGGACTGGCTTTAACAGAGAATGTTGTGTGTATATCATATCTTGCATGATAGGATTTCTCGTTGTGTATGCGCCAAGATGCAATATTTTGTCTGACAATCACAGGAGCATTCCCTCTGAGAGCCACCGCGAGTCTGTCGACGCTGACAACTTGAGACGTACAGCTCTGTTTTCAAACACTTTGAGGTATGACAAAAGACTGTGAAGGCTGTATAGAATTATGAATGACACCATGATGTCATTCAGTGCCAGTGTGGGAAGGTATTTGGAGGAAAAAGAAGGTACCGGTGCGGCATCGTTTACAACATGACTGAAAGGGCAAGGCTTCATAATTGTGAGGAAAGGCCTCCTGGAAATGTGTCCGGTTTGGCTGCTGGAATTCTCTCAGGCGACTGGACTGTTTACAACATCATTCACACATGCATGCACACACGCACGCACGCATGCACAGAACGCACACACACACTTGTTTTACTATATTTTGGGCAGCCATCATTCATAATGCATTCCCTAGCCGATTACCCTAACACACTGAAACCTGATTCCAACCCTTAAACCAAGGCTTTAGCCATTTAACTTGTGGGCTCGAGCATTTTGGTCCACACAAAGCTGTTGGATCCTACAAGTATAGTGGGCTCCTGGTTTTTGGACACCACAGATACAGTTAAACAAGCCTTCACACATGCACACACATGCTCATGGGGATCCACCTGGCTGAGCTTTGACATCATGCTTATCCCTGTACCAAGAAGGTCTTCTGCATCTTATTCAACCTGTCCGACCTGCTGATTGAAATTGTGGAGCGAATAGACCACAATTTTATTGAATTATTAAATTTCATTAAGCCACTTATGCTCCAAAGTAGTTATAAGTCATACGCTTGTCTCAATTTCCCCTGCTTCTCTCTGTTCTGTCTTTCGATAGTCCCTTTCTACCTTTTTGCATTCAGGGAGAAAAACAGCCAAGTGCTCTGTTTTTAGCCAGCGGGGAGGGAGTGTGGATATGGCTGCAAGGGAGCTCAAGGAGCTAAAGGACTGTGTGTGCAGCGTGCCAGCAGGTTAATCAGCAACTAGCAGGACTCCCTCCCCATTCCTTTGATCTCCAGCAGGTTTCGGGTGGCAACCAAATACACTCTGCTCTGGACACGGGCCACAGAGGGAGGCATGGCGGTTGTATGTGAAACCAAGGGGAAAGGCAGAAAGGTGAGGAGTTTGAGGGTGTGGGTTGAGGACTGGGGCAGGAATAAAAGGGGAAGGGGGAGAAGAAGCATCCACAAAATGTTACTGCAATCTCTCCAACTTGTGTCTTTTGGTAAATGGCCCAACTGCAGTCTCAGATTGTTATTTAGCTGGAGTGAAATCACATCTGAAACGGGGGTGGGCGGGGGGTTTAAGCTTGCTGTGCATTGCTAATGGCGTGGTCTCAGGTACAGCTCTTACATTGTTCTGGGTGATTAATGAGGTGACAGTCCCCCTGTAATGAATACACCACAAGCTAATTGTCCAACTAATGAGAAAAATTTCTCTAGTTTGTCAATTTGATATTCAATTTCTAAAGGTGACTTCAGAACGGATGACCTTGCCAATAAAAGCACTATTGTTTATTATAAAATCACACTGCCTTCAAGGTTTTTGGGTTTTTTTCCAAAGCAGAGTGGACACATATTTCCTCACAGATTTTTCATAAACCTTTCAATTTATTGGAGGAAAGAGGAAAGTACAATGTAGTGCCATTATGGGTTTGATGTTTTGTCACCATCACATAGACAATGTTACTGGAACCAAAATCCATATTTCAGTTTTTGGGTCACAGACACACTTAAACCCAGATTTCTATGTACACAAGGGTAATTTTGGTGTTTTGTATGTAAATGTATGTTTATTTCTGTTTTCCTTTTTTATAAAGGTCTGGCTTTGAATATTAATCACAGACAACCTAATTTCTCTTTTCTTAATACATTGCCAAAAGAAAATATAAATGAAACCCATATGACTTCCATAAAATAGCATTTTTACTCCCTTTAAATAATGTAATTCCTTTGTTGCAATATATTGAGGCAGGACATTAGACAGTGAGGGGTCAATCTGAATGCGAGCCCATGTAGCATATGTAAGCAACAACACAATTTTCTTTGTAAAAATAAAACCTTAACCTCATAAGCAATAAAACAAACCCTCGCTCATTTCAATACACTCAGGGTTTTGGCAGTTACAGCCTGACTCGGTCTGGTATGACCAATAGCTAATGTTAGCAATGTGGTTTGTGGCCAACTACTATGTGTTATACTGTGGCATTATATATTGGTGAAGGTGTACTGTACCATCTTGTGCAAATATATTAAGTTGTATATATACATTTTATCAGAAATGTAATTTTATTCTATTTTTAGATTTTAGATAGTCTTGCTAACACCTGGCCAGGGAAAACAGATTGAGGACATTTGCTGTGTTTAAGAATCTCATGTTATTATGCCATCCAGTATCTTGTGACTTCCACAGTTGCTCCTGTTAAAGTTACATAGTTTTAAGTGTAAACAGTTAATTTGATAGTACTGGCAGAAAGACAAGTCTCTTAAAAATCTAAGAGGATTTCTGGTTGGTATTTTTAGTTAAGCCTGGTGAAGCAGCATGAGGTCACTACAGAAGACGCAGTGTGTTCCTGGAAGGTCAAGTGGCCATTTTGTGGGACCTTGGAAGATCCTCAAAACATATTTCCTCACTCAGCTTTTCCGTTAACATAGGAACGAACACACACACACACACACACACACACACACACACACACACACACACACACACACACACACACACACACACAAATAAAAAATTTGAGAAAGGCGAATTTCATGTGGCTTTGTCCAATCAGAATCCAGCAATATTCAAATCAAAATGTGTCGACGGTTGTGGAGATGAAACAGACTGGCTGTGTTTCTACTGATAAACATTATCTACATCTACATAACTTTTTTATTCTGTAACATAAAGTCTCGGAATATATTCTGATGTGTATTGCATTTTTTGAAGCATGCACTGTAACAGTTAAGTGGTCTGATGCAAAACTGTTTAACACTAAAAAAAAAAAAAAAGGCCTGCATGTTATTGGATGATGCAGCTAATTTCTGACAGTTTTTTGTGTTTGCTTGTTTGTCTTTTCGCCCTAATGCATGCCTTCACCATTTTCTCCCCCAGCCAAAACAATGTCTAAATGTTTGGTGGCAGCTATTCAGTCAACACAAACACTGGCACGGCGACAGTCGTCTGCTTGTTTGTTGCTTCGTTTTATTCAGTTTGCTTGCCAGACTAATCTCACTGGGGTTCCATCACGGGGCTGGTGCTGAGAGTGCATCAAAACTGTGAAAATGGCTACCGTGACATACTCCTGGCATTTTCTCCATTTGGGGATGATAAGTACATTTGATATACTGCGGGCCTGTCCAAAAATCATCATTCTGCAGCTCAACACCATAGCTAGCTGCTGCAGCCCCTGGTTATGGATATCCTGCACCACCCACCTCCCTTCCAATCTACACCTGACTTTCATCTTTGTCTCTCCTCCTCTCTCTCCCTGGCTATTCATCCATCTTCTCAAGTTTCTCTCGATTCTCTCTTCCTCTTCAGCCCACCATCCACCCAGCTATCCTGTGCTCCTTCATCTACACGCCGCTATTCTCTTTCTCTCTGTCTCTCTCTGGTGCAATCAGCCCTCTTTGCTCTTCTTGGCTGAATCAGGCCTCTTCAGCTGCAGCCACGATTCTGGTGTCATTTATCTACATTCCCCTCACTCTCCATTCCCTTTCTCTTCTTTTCTTCTCTACCCATCTGCCTATATGTCAGCTGTTTCTCCCTTTTGTCAACTTATTCCTGTCATCTACTCCATTAAATGCTTCAGTATTCCCTCAGTGGCTGTGTTTCTTTTCTATTCACCCATGTCCCTCTGTTTCTCCTGCTTGCTTTCCCTCTATCCTCCTTCCATTCTCTCTCAGACGTCAGACAAAGCCAGGGAGTAAATTCATCATTTATCAGGTCGCTCTGAAATTTATGGTGTTGGAAGGATGAATTAGACTGGCGGCTTCTACTCTCAGCTTAGTCTGAATTCTGAGAGCGACAGAGATTGTGTCTCAGATAGGGCTAATCATGTTTGGCCCTGGGGAGGCGTGGGGATTTATCTCGCTCCCGAGGAATTGTTTTGTCTGTATTTCAAGACAAAGATTGGCAGATGTTTTCAGTGCGCTTTTCAGGTTGTGGGAGTCGCAACATTGTGTGCATCAATGCAGGGATGACGGTGTTTGCATGTGTGAGTCTGAAAATGAACACAAGGCCATTCTCATTATGACCAACCCTCTTGTATCCACCACAAAGGCTGGAACTCACACACACACACACACACACACACACACACACACACACACACACACACACACACACAGAGACACACTTTCCCCGAGGCCTAAGCAGTGTAGTTAGGCCAATGGTCATTCATCTGAGACAACGCCTGAACCTCAGCCAGCCCCGGCAAAGTGTGATGCACAATTTCCGCCCAGCTCGGTCTAATAATTCTTTGATTCAAAGATTCAAACTCACGCAAAAAGATCATGTAATCCAAAATCAAAGAGCACAGGGATTCAGAGTGTTATATAAGGAAATTGGAAACCCTCTCACTAAACAAAGACAAGCCCCTGCAGTAATGTGGGTTGTCACAAAAGTACACAGGATTGTAGGAGAGATGCAGAGCTCTGATGAACAGCGACTGGAAAAGGATGAGAAACGCGCATGAAAAAGGAATTTGGGGACAAAAAAAGAATGGAGAACTGACAGGGCACCGTTAGAGGGGGGAGAATAATTAGAGAAAGGGAGAGACAAAGCTGTGAACACACACACATACACTCAACGCCCACACGCAAACACACACTGAACACGTGTAAGCTGCAGGAGCCTGATGGAAACGCTGCTGTATGGGATCAGTGTGGGTATATTGTTATACAGAAGAATGGGACTGCAAGGCACAGAAGTTCTTTTCTGACTTATTTCTCAATATGTCCAGTATTAAAATGCACAATTTTTTATTTTATGAACCTCTTTTGTGAAAATCCCTCTTGGTAAATTGTGTATTAATTAAATATTACCTTACAAAAAAAAAAAAGAAAAGAAAAAGAAAAGACATTTAAGCAGATGTCTTGTGGGTTCACTGGCAATTACATCCTTGGTCCGAGGATCTTAATAACATGTTATCCTGAACCGTCAATAAAAGCAAAGCAAAAACATTTAAAGAAAAGCATCATTATGGGTTATCACAATGTTGCCCTTACAGAATTTCATGTAGTTACAACAGTCTGTCAGCCCTGATGACAGGGAACTCCAAGTAATTGCTGAGATCTGGGAACATTGACATTGCTACAACATCATCCAGCGGGGGAACAAAAGTAGTCAGATGATCAGATAGGTTGCAAACAAGCCAACTGTGACAGTTTGCATCATTCAATTATGTAATGAATTCAAACTATAAAGCTTAATGTTTCAGCAGCTAGTGTCGGAATGAGCTTAACCTCTGTTCTGTCAAAGTCAACACCTGGGCTATAATGCAGAGGTACTAACATATGGCTCTGTCTCAGGTTCACTGTTGTTCTTTCAACATGTCTTACACACTCCCTGCACACTTAATCAGGTACACCTATACAACTAATGTAATCCAGTACGTCAGCTCTGCTACACTGTACCTTTACAAAGATTCTAATGGCCAGTTTTTGATAAAGCTTTCCAATATGTGCTTATTTAACTGTGTTTATTACTGAGGTCATAGTTAGTGGTGGTGTTGTACTGAACTACATTATATTAAAAAGTGTTCCTAATAACCCCCCCCCCCCCCTTCTCCTGTTTGTAAATGGAGTGGGCAAAACATTAGAAACACCTCTCACTACAATGCAGCTTAGTTCAACACCACCGCAAACTGTGAAGGAATTTTCTTCCTTTTAGTAACACTAACACTCCAAGAGGTCAGGTAATAACAAACTCACAGTGTTAGACAATGGTTCACTGTTTAGTTTCTATTATACAGCTAGGGTACCCAAGGTCTTACAGATAAGGAGGCAGGGAAAAGCATAACTTAGAGAGTTATGCAAATCCAGTTCCAGTCAAGGATGAGTGAAGTAGGCAAAGGACAAGTCAGAATAATATTAATCAGGTAAGAACGTGTGACAATGTGACCAAAAGAGTCTTAACACAGATAGGTTTAGACTATATTTTAGCCTTATTTGGGTAAGGCACAGAAGAGTGTTGCAACCATGTGAAACCTAGGAATATATACGCCCTATAGGACTGGCCATCTTCAGATATTGGTGTGGCACTATTCTGAGTCCCTTGTTGTCTGAGTACTGCTCATCTTTTTCTCCTTGGCACTAAGCTTACAACAAACACTTCTGCCTGAGACATCTGAACTTCTGGTGATCATCTTTTTCTCCAGCTCACAAGATATCAACCTCACAAACTACAACCTCAATAATGAACATTTAGTTAAATTAATACCTCTCTGAAATTGTCAATCAAAACTGAACATTATTATCTTTGTAAAGGTAGAATTTATGACTCAACTGTTGAATTGCATTAGATTTTAAATATTGTGACTGGTTGTAGATAATTTGGGTATTAGGTATAAGATACATGCAGAGCAGTATGAAACAATTGCACCTTTGCTGAAGGGCTGCTGATGCATCTTCAATGGTTTTACCCGACATCATACACTTTTTGAAGTGCAATTTTTTAAAAGGTTCTCAGCTGCCTGCTCCAGAGACATCCCGCCTAACTACGACCCAGAATATAATTTTCGTATTATATGCAGATTGCCCTGAACCTAGTAATAGTTGCTGCATTCTGACCTGGATGTCGCCCACTCAACACTGCTTGCACTTGCACACTGGCTCAAGGAGATGTTACTTATTGCACAAACTGGAAGACGATGTCTTCTCAACTCCAAAACAGAGAATAGATTTGAGAGAACATGGGAACTTTGTATTATGCCGTATTCATACTTGTCCCTGTCACCTGCCCTTGCTCCTGAGATACACAGTAAGCACTGCAATAACATCTTGCCAACAACAACTTAGTCATGTTATCCTTCAAATTGCCGGGCAGCGTTTTTGTTACGTCTATTTTAATTTCCTTTTCTCTTGTTCTTTTATTTTGAATTTTTTTAAATTAAAAACTCTAAAAAATAAAATAGAATATGGAAAAAAACACAAACAGGGTTTAGGTAGATTATTCACACACATTCACATCATTTGAAGATAATATTGAAAGTCAGCACACTTGAAATGTCAGTAATAATTTCTTATTGCAGAAGGACAACTACAGGAAGTACAGTATGTTAAAGGTGAAGTAAACATTTTTCAGAAAATTACAACACCGTTTAAATAGGCAGTTACTTTACTGTTGACCTGAAATAATTGTAGCTAACCTGGAAGTTTGTTTTAAACGTGTACGATCGTCTGACTCCTCGTGTGGCTCGTCTCACCAATATAAAGATGGACGTAGCCTCTGTGACGTTACCCGTAGGTTTCTGAAGAGCGCTTTTAAGCTTAGAGTGGGCTAACCTACCGTCGACATCTTGGCAGTGCCTGACTCCCAGTCTTTGGGGACTGACCTTTTGCCTTAAGTGGCCATTCGAGGAACTGCAGTTTATGTCACTTCTGTGTTGGCTTCATTTTTCAGCCGCAGAGGTTGCCCTTTCATGAACATTCCTAGATGTCTGCAATGTACTTGCCAAGCAAATTATTATGACTGTTATGAAGCTTAGGCCCAAGTTCTAATAAATTTGATTTATCCTTTAAGAAGTAATTTATGGACAAGCAATAAAAATGGAAATGTGTGTGATTCTGCCCAAAAAAGTTATAATGAAAAGGAGGTCATGGTGCTGCCATTCAAAGCAAATCCCAACACCTCTATACTTTTGTGGGCCAACTTTACACACACAACTGCTAAGATGTCCAATTTACACACCCCAAGCTATTTAGCAAACAGCTTTGACTGACAAGCAATCCACCAACACCTTTGTCCTCACCTATTCCCCACCAGGGAGAGAGGGCATGCCCAGATCCGGTAACTGTTTATTGAACGACCTGAGATCCTTGTGGTGGCTGCTGCCTTCAAGTTAAGTGTTAGGAGTGTGAGAAAGCAGTCGATGAGTCTGCACCCTGACATGTAATTACTCATGAGATGACAACGCCTTTACAAGGGAGGGAGGGCGAAAAAAAAAAGAAAATCAATCATTGTTGAATTACTATCACTGAGTGTCCTGCAAATTACCTGAGCAGAAGAGAAAAAGAAATTACCATGCATTCGATCTCCCCGACCTCAACTTCTCTCCAAGACGGTGGCAGGCAGACAGAAAAGGGAACAAACCTCAATGGGATCACTTTGAAGGAATCCAGATCTCAAAATGAAGCATTTTCTCTGTTATGCATTGCTTGAACCGAGATGCAAACTGAACGGCCGTTTAGCAGCGATTTCTGAAAGGACGCAGGCTTTGGATTAAAGATATTGACAGGCACATTGATAGAAGGTTGAGAAAACAAAACAAAACCATTCGATGCTGATGCAGGAGACACTTTGAGATAATTATGACAGCGGTAGGGGTTCAATTTGCAATCTGAAATGACTGGCCATTAAAGATGGAGAACAGCTGAATTACTGTGTAGTGCGGGGGCCGAGATCTAAAGGAGAATGACAAATCTATCTCTGTGCAACTATGCAGTCACATTTGTCTGATTAGTGAGTGCTTGTGAGTGCGAATGTGTACGTCATCCGTGTACATGTGCGTGCCACATGTTATGGACTTTCTCAGTATTTTCCAGCATTACTGTGGCTATAACGCAGTTATGAAACCCGTCCGACTTTATCTGGTCAAAGAAAAGCGAAAGACAGCCAACGGCAAAAGAAAGCCAGAGACAGAAGAGATTAACATCACCTGCGCTGGCACTGAACCAAACCAAAACAGCATGCCAGGTCACGCCAGGAGAGAATGCTGCCCTGTCCTCGGTGAAGGCATGCAACTAGGAGCTGTAGGGCTGCTGAGACATAGGGCTGAGATGTGAAAGGGATCAACTCCTATTTGTTTGCTCCTCACCACTGGGCAGCATCAGCATTTTTGAAGAAAGTTTCTCTTGTTTCTTTATCAGGTGTTTCATTTTAGCTAGTGATGCACAGTTGTATTTCTGTTCACGTTAGCGCCACATCTGGAAGCAGAACACCATTCAATCTTCAGCATTATCCATTTATTCGACACCTGTTTCTGTCCAATTGTGTCGTGCTGCTATGGCTCAATTGTACCTCAGAGATCAATGAAGTTTCATATTATCTTTTGTCATCCCAACTTCTCTTTGCCTCAACTGCCACTTTGTGCCCATGTTGCCCCCCCCCCGCATCTTCTGTGTTTGACTAAGTGAAATTGAAGAGTGGGTAATAACAAACAAGGAAACAAAGGTGGCTTCTCCTAAGATGGCTTTCAAGAAGACACAGATATCAGAGAGCAGGAGAGGCAACTCAATTTAATGGACTGTTAAATACAAGCAGGAGAGGATTTTTTCCTTCCTTCCTTCCTTCACCTCTCTGTCTCTCTCTCTGACTCTTTCTCTCACTCTCTCACCTAGCAAGCTGAGCGGCACATCTCTGTTCCAAACAAAGGGAGTGCCTGAGCTCCCAAATGGAGCGGGCTCTGTTTGATGACCCCATTTGTATTCTGCTGCTGTGCTGCTTCTGCTGACCTGGGAATGAGAGATACAGGCAGGCAGCAGCTTTATCTGGCCAACAGGCCACCCTTGGTTTTTTGCCTCTATCCTCTCCTTGCTTGCCCACCGACCAAATGCCGCTTGGTCCCTTAAAATCCCTTTCCTGAAATGAACCGGCCAGATGTTGCACAGTTAATGCCTCTTGCAAGACAAAAGATTTGAGCTTGGTGTGCTCCTCTCCTGTGGAGTCGGGTGTGAGGGCATAAAAGAAGTTTCTTTTTGAGGAATGGGTTGCCACAGGAGCATAGTGTGTGCCACTAATGTGACTGCACGCTACCTTGTCCTCAGAGATGTTTTACTAAGAGCAACAGGACAAAGTTAAACTGTCTGTATTAGTTGTTTTTGCTTGTCGGTGGCGCCCCTTGCTTTAACAAATATAGGTGGTGTCCAGTGGTTTTAAGACTATAATTTCATTCTAATTTTTTCATAATTTCATCAGACAAAGCATTGAGAGAGGCGGTACCTGTGGGAAAGTGCTCATTGACTGGCCAGTTGTCCACCTGCAAGGTGGCGTTGCCCCCGTTCCTGGTGAATCGGACCAAGTGGTATTTGCCATCGTTTACCGCTGTTGTTGTCTCCTTCACACTGATGTCCACCGTCCCAATGTTGAAAGTCACGCCCACTTTGCCTTGCTCCTGGAAAAGACACAAAGAGAAGAAGAGCAGAGAGAGTTGATGGTCTGATTTCAGCAAATCTTTCGATACATTTTAACAGAACTGGTAATTGACATCAAAAGCAGTGCGTGCGCCTTCTCTGGAAGTCACGACAAATCTGTCACGACTGTCACAGCTTTTATCACAGATTTTAAAATTTGAACTGCTACTGTACCAAAATTCCACCTACATGCATTGTTGTTCAGTAATGAATTAATTATACAATAAACTAACTGTAAAAAAGTTCAATAAAGCTACTTGGATGAATGCCCTCGGCTGGTGCTAATGGTGAACTACTCAGAGAACCTGAGGACGCTTGCGCGTTACGCTTCATTATACCACTGTAATGTGATGAAAATAAGCTGCCAGCAGAGATTGTAATGATGAGTAATGCTCCCTGCAGCCTGTCACTGCGAAACTGGCAGGACAGATGCCTTTTCCGCCGCGGTCCTTACAAACTATATGAATACCATATGTTTTGTTTAGCTCCTAACGCTTAACCAGTTATACCATGACCGTAAATTGTGATGCCACCCCATCATTCCCCCGACTCCTCTCCGCTCGAACCCACTAATTTTCACGAGCGCCACAGTGTATTTTATTGTGACTGCGTGCGTATTCGTGGGCATGTAGGCGTTACAAGCAAAAGGTTTCAGAGCGGAGGCAGGGCCTGAGAGAGTGGCGATGGGGAAGAGGTGTTTTTTCTGTGTCATTTGTTTTAATCCCCCACAGGGAGTCTCTCAGTGTAATTACCTACTTTAGAAGCCTGGAGAAGAGGGACTGTTTCTCATAACAAAACCAAAATTAGGGAGGCTCGCACGGGGGGCACACACATATTGTTAATTGATCAGCTGAGACAGCGGCCCTACACGGCTGACTGAAACAGTGCAGACCTGGATAATGTCAGGCTGAATTTAACGGCGCTCGTCAGCACGAAAGCAAGATTGCCGCAACCTTAAACGACACAACACTTAAACCTGCTGACCTCTATTTAATGTTACAGGCTCTTCATACTGAAGAAGAGCACTTAATAAGGCCAACCTATACTTAACACAGTCTCCCAGGCTTTTACATCCTCCAATATACTCCAAGTTGAAGAATGTATTAAAATAGTACCAACAGATTATTATAGCAAGCTGGAGTGCATAGTAATAAATGAAATGTGTCATTTTATTGGTGCCAGCATGTTCTCAGACTTTGTTTTAGCAACACATTTTGCTGAATTTGTTTAGTCTGTATTTATAAGAAAGATAAAAAAAAACACATGACATCAATAAGGAACAAAAATCAAGTTTGTTCCTACATTTCTACCTTTTAAGTGGAGCACCTCGAAAACTCTTTTCAGTCCTCTAAATCAGGATCCTGTTTTTTGTTGCTACGCATTTTTTTTAAGTGCAGTGGGGCAGGAGGATATTCTTGTCTTGATTTAAGGTACAGTTCGTCCACCACAAGTAATGTTTCCTTGAGTTTTTAAGGAAGTAGAACATTTCCCAAAGTATGCAGTACAATGTGAAACCCTGCAGGGACTGTGCAGACTGTAGTTTCCGCGATAAGTCCTTTTAACTGCCAAGGCAAGTCAAGAGGACCTGCACTTTATTCAATGCCTCACTCCTACTTAGAGTTCAAACATCCTTTGTCTGCTTAGCAAAAGACATACAGCACAACATTACAGTGTGTGCGGACCACAATGCAAGGAATGACAGAGCGCTTCTCCTTTGTAACAATCTCCAGCTCGGCTAATAATGGAAAAAGAATGTCACCAAAGACACGAGAAAGCCATCTCCTAAAAGCCCAGGTAGGGCGCAGAGTGGGAGTCAGACAAGCAGAATATCTGAATGTGCACTTTATGTCTCTGTCAGAGACGCTGTAAATGGGCTCTTAATTTAAGTAGTTGTCATTAAAACTCAGAGCAACAGACAAATGCATACAATAAAAGTGCACGCGCACAAGTGTACAGACATGCATGCTGCTCATCTGGCAGCAGATACACATAATCCATGCACCTAGACAGGCCAAAGTAAGCACACACACGGATATGTTGATGATTTAATGTGACAAGGTGACGTTCAGTGTGTGTGTTGTACCGTGAAAAATACTACTAAAGCATCCTGGCCCTCCTGACTAATGACAGGACCTTTCCCTGGTACGAAAAAACAACATGTCTGATGGCCTGAGCGCATACAAAGCACAGACAGACACATCAGCACTAGTACATCCACTGTGACCTTCAGAGGCTCTGGCAGCCCTGGCTCTCCTGTGTAGTCGCATCAAAGCCACATCACCGACCCACTAATACCTACAAACAAAGACAGATCGTCACCCCCCTGGCCCTGGTACAAACAAACAACAAAACACAGCAATTGTACACCTCTGTAACCGTTGCCGAGCGCCTCCGGGCAGTGTGCAGAGAGGGAACTGTGTGTGGTAGTGCTCCGCAAAACACCAGACCTCCTCCCTCTCTCTCTTTCCTCCTTCCTCTGCACTACTCCTGTTGTCCGGCTACCCTCCCGCCTTCGCCACCGCCACCCACCTGCCTGCCCACCCCCCCACGCTGCAGCAATGTTTGATTGACAGATCCAATTACGTTTTTTATTGGCCTGTCGCTCGCGAGGCGGGAAGGCACTTCATTGTCTCCCGAGCAAAGGGGAAAAATGGCTATTGTTCTCTTAGTGGAAAAGATGATGGCCACTATTCCAGGCGTAAACAAATGATGCGCGGAGAATCACTTCCAAACTTACACACACGTGAATGCGAACAGACACCAAAACACACACACATAAAGTCATAGAGTGTAACCTTGCACTACAGAAGCTTCGTTTCACACATGTCACATGGCAAAAAAATAAATAAATACGAAGCAGTGACCAAACATTCAATCAGTCGCCCTCACTAACTCTCTAAACAAACACTTTAAATATAAAACTACAGTATGGAAAGTGGTAATTTGCTGGTATGATGTGCTAAAGCCCTTTCATAGTCTAAAATGCCCCCACACTCACACTCACTCTTTTTTTTTTAATGCCAATCACGAACACTGACTGTTTTACAGCCACAGGAATAGAATGAGATTATGCCGGCACTTTGTTTGTGCGTCACTTAAGTGCACAGTATGTGTGGGCATGTTGTGTTCACGCTCTGTGTAACTAAGGCTGATAAATGTAATTCCAGCGAGAGAACCCAAACCCCCCCCCCCCCCCCCCCCCCACCCACCGCCAATCCCCTCCTCCCATCCATCCCCTCTTCTGCTGCGAGCTGGCCCGGGCTTGGCACGAGGAGCTCCAGCGGTCCCACGTGACCCGGCACACACTGACATCAGTAATCAGGCCCGCCGCAATCCAATTCAGGGCCGATCAATGCCTCCAACACACGGAGCGCCCCAGGCAGAGTGAAAGAGAGAGAATCACTCAAAGCAGTGGTGGGCGATCCTGCAGACAGCAGCCATCACAGCCCTCAGCAGACAGCTGCTGTACAGGGCACAAGCCGCTCACAACAGACCCCATCCCCAGCTCTCTGAATGGTCATTCTGTTACGCCACAGGCAGACAGATACATACATTTGGAAGCCATTTTATGGAGGCGAGATGGGTAGAATTAGCACATTTAGCTCTGCTGGGGAGAAAAAAGCTGACAAAAGAGGTATGGAGAATGAATAAATTTATATAGTTATGTGCCGGATATCTTCTATATGAAGATGTGCATTGAAAGCACTTTAAGGTCAAAGAATGTTATTAAAGTGGGAGTTTTTTCCCCCCACAAAAGGTATTGCATTGCATTCAAACCTTGATTGAAATCTGGTACGAGCACAGGGTAGTTGTAGTGGGATGACTCCAGTGGATCTATATTAAGTCTCAGTTGGGTAGGGAGGAAGATCTGATATCAAGAATGTGAACATGTCCCAGGGTGGGAGTTTGGGTTACATATCCACCCTTTCATCTGACATCAGTGCTCAAGTTAGCTTTTGCGGTCAGGGGCCATCAAAACTGGCTCATGGAAGCAGCAGAAGTAGAATCAATAGAGTGGAGAAGCTAGGACAACGTGAGACACGCTGGATTGATGCACCTGGCCTTCACAGCGCCAAAGCCATTTATCGTCAGTAATTGACAGAGATAACTCATAGATGGCGCAGTGATTTGTAGCTGTCTGTTCTTGTGCGTATCAGGCTCTGGAGTCAGGAATTCGCCGAAGGGTGGGATGTTAGAGGCTGCTGAGGAGAGGTCTCTGTGTGTGTGCTGGCTAGTAGTGCAAGTCATTTCTTCATGTATGGAACGTACTGACAAGTTGACAAGCCCCAGGACAGGGAAGAGCCTGGATGGTTTTATTTTATTTTTATTTTTTTTTCATGGTCTTGAAATTGAAAACACTATTGGTGAAATTGAAAGCCTGGATCACAGAAAGAAAGTCTATATTTAGAAAATAAATGGATCATCTCTACAAAAGAAATTCACAATATGTGCAACTAAACAAGTGTGACATTTCATCCACTGACCCTGCTATTGTCACACACCTGCTTCAATCTGAAAACTGTGACCTGAAAAGGTCCGGTTCACCTACATTTACAAAAACATATAAACCATAACCCAATTTGATGAAGGTAAATGGAATTTAAAGTTTAAGTCTAGTTAAACTATATTTTTCTTATTGTCAACAAAATCCCATTAAAAGACCAAAACTAACGGTTTTGTTGATCTTGCTGGCATCCAAATCCTGATGTAGGCTATTCCTCTGTGCCCAAAACTCTTTCAAACACAGTAGTAATGACAAATGCTGTTACAGGAAATAACTCAAGCCTTTTTGAAATATGAAACTATAAATTTGTAACTCATTTTTAACATTCAAAATGTAACATACATACAAACATAACAACTAACACAACAACTCAGGAAGTCAAAAAGTATTGAGAGGTGGACTATAATGGGCTGCTGATGTGTTCCCTGTGTTTTCATGGGAGTTTTTAGCTAAAAGAAAAAAATGTGTGGTCTTCACAGCACTGCATGATTTCATTTACAAACTTGAACAGGAGTGTGTCTCTCTAAAAACAATGTCCTCAGGCTATTTCTTTGACAGAAAGTTGAAAACCTGGCACAGAGAGTTCTGGAGATTATGCAGAGTAACAAGGTCAATAACTCTAAAAAGAGAAGTTATCGCTTTTAAAAAGTAATTCTTCAATGTCTTGGGCACAATAAAAGAAAATACATTTCACCGACATTGTATTAGTGTGGCAAGCGAAATCTCAGGGACTGATATCTCAAAACCTGGTCAGGCTAGATATCATAGATGTATACAAATGTTTTGTGTTTTTTTTAATAATTTGAATGAACTGACTAATTAAGCATGTGTACTGTAAGTCATGGGCAACCATCGGCTTCGTCTGGTCCTTTCTTGAAAAAGAAATTAGAGTCAGAAATATATCTTTTTTACTGTGTACTGTGACTAAAGCACAATTTGATATACATGCAGCTGCTCGTAGCAGTGATGCATGCATAGTGGTGCCGACAGACAAGGACCACAAAATGCTATTAATCTTGCGAAGATATACTCTACAGTGGGACTGAATACAACACTGCAGACACAGTTTTACTTTCTCCTGTAGGAAGGGTTCCTGGCTTTGTACAGTGACAGTCCGAACGCACTATTAAAATAAACATTCCTCTGAAAACTGTGAAATTCCATTAATCATTAATTGGTTCAAACGTTCATTCAGACATTCATAATCAGCTGCAGAGCTGTTGTGAGAGGCGATGTGGGAGGATACAAGGCGCAGAGGCCTGGTGCCTCTGAAATATTGATCACACCTAAAAGAACCCAGAGGTCTAACACAGGCTATATTTCACACCTGAGAGAGCCAGGAACAGCTTCATCGAATGGACAGGAACAAAATGGCTTCCACCTCGCTTTACTTAGTGCTACTGTAGGTAATTGCTGTGGTAATACCAGTGAGTCCATTAGCCAGTTGGTTAATGCCCAAGGGTGCCAGCTAGTGTTAGCCCAGGCTGAGGAAGAAGAGTCATTGCATTTTTAATACAAACACAAGAAGCAGCAGCGTTGCCGGGGAAGGTAATGGCTTTGACTCCTGCGCTCGGGCTCAATGTCAAACTCTGAGCCTCGCTCTTTGATCCTCTGCCGCAGAATATGAATCGCGCAGGGTCAGCCTTATCAATTATTTACACCCACTCTTTCTCTATTTCCTGTTTGTCCGCTCTTGTGGCTGTAACTTGCCCTGACACTAATGGCGGACGGCCTGGTGAAAACATTTATCAATGTTACCGCAGAGTCCTCTCCGGCTCTATACTATCACTTTCAACCTTTTGGAACTTAGAGTACTGACACTGCACTGATCCTAATCATCGCTACTTCAGTACTTAAGATACTTTACTGCATGCGTCTCGGCTGCATTGTCTCAGTAAAGTCACTGTCCCTGAAAGAACCTTTGGTTGCTGCATCCTGCACTGCTATCAAACCTGTATCTAATTTTAAGCACTGTAGAGTCAAATACATTTTCTTACTCTGAAAAAGCTTCTTCTATCAGGCGAATAAGATGGTGAACCATGTCCTCCTCTTTGCAATAAACCATGTGTACAATATACATTTAATAAAGTAAAACTGTCAAACTATTTTACAGTTTTCCTTGTGTGTACGTTTTATATATTTATATATTTTATATATACTGAAAAATGCAAATATGCACTGTAGCATTTTAATAGTGAAATGACATATTTATTATTCTTCAGCTTTGATTTCTTTATTATTTACATTTCTTTTTGTAATGCTTATCTTTTAATCTCATTCTAATCATTATTAGTTTCACTCCAGCCTTTTCAGCACAGCTTCATGAG
This sequence comes from Seriola dumerili, assembly GCF_002260705.1. Lineage (NCBI taxonomy): Eukaryota > Metazoa > Chordata > Actinopteri > Carangiformes > Carangidae > Seriola > Seriola dumerili. Next base: position 6,436,518 of record NW_019174280.1, read on the forward strand.
TATGCCACCTGAATCTTACTTCACATACCTGTACTGTCTGAGCATACATCAAATAAAACCCTTGGATGTTACATTTTGTCATACCGCCATGTTTAAAGTTATGATTAAAAGGTAACACAAGCAGCACCTTTCTGTTTTTCACCTTCTATATAATTATGGACTGTTCTACATACAAAATAAATATATAACCTCGGACTACTTTGCTGCAATATGTTATTATACATTGCAATCATAAAGAAAAATACCATTTATAAAGAGCAAGTCCATTCAAAGGTGCTGAGTGTGGTGCCATCTCTGTGTATGGACAGCATACTACACAGCTGAAATAATTATAATGCATACTGCATAATTACAAGCTTGCTAAATCACAGAAGAGTGGTAAAACTTCAGGCATGAATTTTTCATCTGCCTGACCTGCTGCTACACTACTCAATTTGCACCATTACAATGCAGGCCACCAACAACATGGAATCCGGCCGTATGCAAACACAGCGGGCCTCGGTCGCCACCACGTTCATACACACACGTTCTCAGCGCTGGCACGTGCATGTTAATACTCTGCGTGGGCTGATGTTTTGCAACAGCTGTTAAGAAGGTGCTGGGCATAAATCATAAGTCTGACTTAATTTATTCACTGTGGCGTCAGATTTGATTCCATTTACTCATTGTAGCTCTGCTCCAGCGTCAGTTAAAGAAAAAGCAGGTTTTGTGTGACCTCACACTACGTTGGGCCACATGGTCGTCGCATGCCAGGGGGCTCATTTAGAAAAAAAAAAAAAGAGCCAATGAATGGGATTTGTGCTAGATGGAATAATATGCTGTGAAAGTCCATTAGGGACAAGGCTAATGAAATTGAAACAGCTTGGTGATCAAATTAGAATCTGTTCGGCAGATATTTAATTTAATGTGCTGCTGAATTTAAGCACTTTCTATTTGGTAGCCCCAGAATGAAACCAGCACACAATAAATCAAGCAGGGACACAGTTCATCCTACAATCTCTCCTCCACTCATTTTTTCTGAAACTATCAATTCTACAATGTCTGTATTTGTAAAAAGCCTACTTTATCTGCTACATTTTCTGAAACAAAACAGACTAAAGCTTCTGAGTAGAAAGATGGAAAAAAGTTAAGAGATATTATTGTAATACAAAAAAAACAAAACACAAAGACACTTTATCTTTGACCTTTCAGTGTGTTTTCCCATAGAGAGCACCTTCAGTCACAATCACATGCTTCGCTGCAGCTGCTTGGTAAAGAGTCACGGGGTGAAATTATTTGAATAGACACAGAAAAGATTTCAGCTTGTTTGAAGAGCTGCCCTCTGTATTTTGCACGCACTCCTTACCATGTCTGGGCTAATATGCAAAGCAAAACCACACTGAGAGAAACAGAAAGAGAGAGAGAGAGGAGGGAAAGTACAGTGGGAAAAAACAGTAAGCTATTCGAGATAGCGGCACATCATATCAATTAACAAAATGGATGGTAATTATTGGAGCAAGAGATACAAACTCTAAATAGCGGGTAAAGCCGTGCAGAGACTCTTTCTAATAAAATGGGATGGACAGAGCTGCTCTCTGGTCTTGTGTGTGGCCATAAACACGTCTTTGAACACAGAGCAAAGCTTGGACCACAGTTCACTGAGTGAGAAAAAAGAGACAAACAAAGAGAAAAAGAGAGAGAGAGAAAGAAAGAGAGAGAGGGGTGGCTTCTCATCCATCTGTTTATATAAACATAGTCTTCTGGGCAAGTACTTCCAGGCGTAAACAGACAGGCTGATGAATGTAAACACACGAATGTGCACATGAACACACACACACAAGTAGACACAGGTTGTTTTCTTTTCTTTTTTTAAATTTTGTCACAGTCCTTGTTTGGCCTATGTCGCCTCTGCACGCTGCATTAAAATTAGATGTGCTAACACCCTTGCCCAGGAACAGGTGTAAAAATGCTAATGCTAATGGCTGGCATCTACAGTAGACAGTGTTCTGATCCCTCGCCGGCTATGTCAGGTCTAGATTGTGGAGGGGGAAGGGAAGGAAAACAGGGGAGGGGTGCTTGCTCCCCAATCACAGGAGATGATGAGGCAGAAAAAAAAGGGCCTCCTCTGTTCTCTGCCGGGGGGGGGGGGTAGTTGCCAACATTGGCGCCAAAGCTAGTTGGATCACCCCGAAACACGCTGGCAGCAGAGGGGGTGGGTGGTCTGTTGCCAAGGGTAACCTGCTTGGGATCAAGACTCTACCCTCCACCTTGCCTGCTGAGGTGTCAGGGATGAAGGTGAAGGGGAAGGAAGGGAAAGAGAGAGAAAAGACTCACAGGATGAAAGTGGACGTGTAGAAAGAAAATACACAAGAAGAGAGAGGCTATGAGGTGAGGAAGAGAGAGAGAGGGAGCTGCAGAAAAATGATTAACTGAGAATAGAATGCATTAGGCGTCCCGCTTCCAACCAAACCCCCCCCCTCTTTCCATTTCTCTGTCTTTGATAGTCTACTGAGGAGGAGATTCATTTTATTTTGAGTCTCTATGATAATATCAATTCGCGGGTCGCTCCTTCCCACTAAGCACTGAAGACATTGATTGCCGCTGTTTAAATTCGCACCATTTGCAGTGTAATTGCTTCAACTTGGAGAGATTATGATTTGGTAAGAAGATAGTGTATCTCCAGTTGCTAAAAACACTGTTGTAATGGAGATATATTAGCGGTGCTTGTGAAATTTGTACAAAAAAACCTGCATGACCAACATAGTAAACCAAACTAAAATAATAAACCAAACAGATCATGTTTGCGTCACAGTAAACTTATTGATGCAATACATTTATTTGACAATTTTAATTACTTTTGAGATGAAGATTCTACACAAAAACATACAATAAGATAAATACCATGTGTTATTAAAGATTAAACCAGGTATTCCCAGTCTTTTTGGGTTGCGTGTCTGGTTAGGGCCCCTTGTCATTCAGATGTCTATGAGATATTAGCAGATTCACCACAGAGATAATTCCTCTCTAAACTTCTCAGATGGTTTCATTTAAGTATCTTATTAGGGCACAAAGAGGTCCAATTATCCAATAACTCACAAAGAAGATTAGAGAACAGGCCATAAAATTAAAGCTCCCATATTGTAGAAAGTGAGATTTCCGTGTCATTTTTGATTATAAAGCAGCTCTAGGTGCTGTGAAAGTATCAAAGCACTCAATCCACAGAGAAATGCACACACCTGTATTCAGAAAATGAGTCTCAAAACAAGCCGTCAGGATTTCCATAATTTTGTGATGTCACAACAAAACAGTCACAGCCTTCACACATGCCCCGAGCGTGGCCCACCTGAACCCGCCGTCCAACCCTTTGTTTTGTTGTTTTTACTGTATTGACAACACAACACCAAACAGTCATTCCGTCACAGCTACAAGACATATCATTGCCAGCCTTCCCAAGGATAATAATGTTAGAGCCCAGTGACTGAAGTTTATTGTTTCTGAAATACCAGAGCATATAAGAATTTCATAGTCTGTTCGGCTCATTTCATCTCTAACTGACCATCATCATTTGCATTTATCTGTGTGTTTTACCAAACTACAGGTTTTTGGTACTTAAAACCACAAATATATCTTGATATGGATATCAAAACTTCAAATAAAGGAAATATGGGACCTTTAATATAAAACTGTGTAGAGGAACTTTTTGTTTTTCTTCCATCCTGCTCAATTAACCACATTACAACCCATCAGATTCATCTCGTGAACCCTTAGAGACTAAACCACACTGTATGTATAGAAGTTAAAGCTCCACCTTCACCAGCTCCAAATGTAAAAAGCTACTTATGAATTGATGCATTAGTATTAACTATCTAATATCATTATATATTTGGACACCTGGACAGTTTTTGCAGATATTGATATGCAGATATATTTTGATATTTCAAGTATATTTTGCTGATGATACTTCTGTATTTTAGTATGATTTTCAATGCAGGACTTTTACTTGTAACACAGTATTTAATAGTAAACAGTAAACTGATGTATTGGGACTTGAAGCAAAGGATCTGAATACTTCTCCCAGTGCTCTCTTTCAGTAAGAATTATGTGTCTTTATCTGATGGCTTCTTGCTGTAAACTACACCGTAACCTCAGACAGATCTAATCTAATGTATGAATGAATACCTGAATGGAGATAATGCAGCAGCGGAGTCAAATCTCTCCTGCGGTGGGGGCTCAGAGGCCACACTGGGCAACATATGCCATCTCTGTGTGCATAGCTGTCATGTCAGCTTGATACCGGTCAACAGTCCAAGTCTCACTTTGCATTTATTCATTTCCAATTCATGACCACATCCGGTGCATTAGAGCTGGGTTAAATCAACCAGAACTGCACCAAACTCCCTGGAATGCATAACGAGATGATGATCTCTGATGACTGATTAAAGCTGTTTTTGAAGCAACTGTTTGGCCACTTATAAGGTTTTAACCTACATTATGGGGTGATATTATATATGTAAGTTATCAGCGGGCGATGAACACAGTGTTGTATAAATGAAATGAGATTTGGTTTCAGGGGAACGTAAAATTTGGGAGTAGGTTACACCAGGGTTTTTTGAGATAAGCCAAGCTATCAAACCCCTGCTGCTAAGCAGCGTGGGGTATCTCAGCATCTGTCTAAACATGTCACTGCCATTTAGAGCTGCTTTCATGTATGTTTTGAGACTGAGTGGTGATGGACAGAGGGCACAGCAGAGAAAGAAAGACAGCAAGAATGAGCAAACAAACTAGACACCATCCAGGCGTGACTTTTGCCAACATGTTGATGTTGACGAAGTACTCAGTGCTCATGGGTTGGACCAAACCCATCTTCAAAATCTGGCTTCATTTTGATCTCAGCTACACACCTGTAAGGTTTCGTGACTGCATCTCACTCAGTTGTGATGATATCGCTGTGACAAAATCTATCCACAGACACAGAAATATAAACACCTGCCAAAATGACTCAAAACCACCCGCTACAATAGATGTCTCCAGGTTCACATTTTGCCATGATGACACACACACACACACACACACACACACACACACACACACACACACACACACACACACACACACACACACACACAGTGAAAACAATACCAACCACACTGTTGCGGCTGGTAAACAAAAGTGGTCATATTCAGTGAATAGATAATACAGAGACAGAGAAAGGGGAGCACTGAAATGGAGACATGAATAGCCAGCACCTAAAATGGCTGAATAAACAGGAGAAAATCTAGGTCGGTCTGTCTCTCCCACTTCAAGGAACATTGAGGCAAGTGCCCTACTTCTTGAATGCTTTGGACACTTTCAGGGCAAAGCTGTCGTCAAACTGAGTCTCCCCTATACGTTTGGATACGTTCGAGCTATGAGGCCTGCCTGAAAAAGATCCAAATAATAGTAAATTTGCATTCATGTCTACTTACATCCTCCCTGCGTGCTTGTCCTTCCTTGTCAATTATTCTTTATAATTATTTTTTCCTTGCTATTTCGAAAAGGCATTATTTTTCATGAAATTAATTGGCCTAAAAGTAATAAGGCACCAGTCATTTTTAAAGGCAATTTTCTTTTCCATAATATTAAACTGCTAAAAGATAAGTGCGTATCAAAGGCTCAGCAGATAGCACTCATTGCTGCTCTCCTCTCTCACAATTAACAGGGCTGCCTGCAGAGAGGAGGCATGAAATCTAGGTGATTGGAATGCAAGAAGATGCCAATGTAATTCTGAGAAACGCCATTAACGTTAATCGGGGGCTCCAAGTGATTGATTATACCGCTGCCTTCTTGCATGTTGGGAGCCGTGCATGCATGCCGATGCACTTTTCTGTGTTGCAAGCATGACAAGAGTGCGCGATCAAAGAAACTAATAATTTTATCATCGTGCTTTTATCTGGCTTTTTAGGATTCTAATTGCATGGGTGGGAAAATTGCGATGAATGCTGATAAATGCAACGGCAGCGTGTGTGCAAACATGAGTGATGTGACGCCAAATCCCGTGTATGCTTGTGTGCATTTTCCCACCTACTAACAGCATGAATGTGTCAGAGGGAGACATACAGATATAGATAGGTATGCTGGCACATATATATCTTTATCTTTTTCCATTCAGAGATAACTACATAGAGGTTCACAGAGGGCAGGGAATAGTGAGCCAGTGAAAGTGACAAATATATTGTCTATCTTTGCGAGATGGTGGGAGGTTGTTTTTAAATGTCACAGTGACTCTCAAGGTCTGTCCCAGGTCGGTCTGTGTCACTGCTTCCGAACAAGACTGCAGAAGACTCATTGCTGCGTCACACACAGACAGAACACACACACACACATGCGCGCACACACACACACGCACACACACACACACGCACACGCACACACGCTAGCCCACATTATCAGGCTCTGCCACCTTGGCTGCTCGAAAGTATTCAGAAGCATTGACTTCATGCTGACAAGCACACGAACTCTGATATGTCCATTTTGACATGTGTGAGAGAGGTTAAAGTCAAGCAAAAGGGCTACCCTCATCTGGAACAGGTTTCCTTTTAAATACAAACTCAAATTTTCCTGAGGCCTTCCTTCAAGCTGCCGTCACAGTTTGACCAATGTTTGCTTGTTTTTTTGTTTTTTTTTGTGAAGGCTAAGCTGCAGAAAAGGAGACAAAGAATGCTGCAGCCTGACAAAAACACATATTACTGCAGAGGCTTTCACAGGCAATTCTCCCTTTGCTAATGTTGAGTGAGTGCGCCGTACTCTAAAGGAATTAGGGGAGATAGAAAGCTTGTTCATGCATGGACTCCGGCGTGCAATATCTCAATCAAAAGCTCAAAAACAAACAGGCGATGAATAGTTCATATGGCTCGTCCAGCCCTCCCTTAAAACCTAAACAATCTTCAACACAGTGAAGGAAGGAGAGACTGGGAGGAAGAATAAAAACAACACCTCCTGCTGCTTCCTTCCCCATCTGTGTTTGCCACAGTAGAGCAAACATTACTCTACTCACTCTCCTTTTTTTTCCCATCTCCCTGCTCCCCTGCCCCACTAACAAAACAGCCCACCCACCACCATCTTCTTCTACGTCTTTTTCCACCAAAGCTGTATGAAAACTAGGTGCTGCCTCCTTCCCTCCGCCAGATGCTGCGGAGACTCTGGGCCAAGTCGGGCACAGTGGGTGTCTGCCATTTCGGGCTCGCTGTCGGGTGAGTTTATCTGTCATAGAAGGCGTCCTTACACCGTCGCCCCTGAAGGGAGATTAGACACACTGCACTGACTCTCTCTACCGCTATCTGTTTTCCCTCTCTCTCCATATCTCTAACCCTTGTCTGTTGCTCTCTCTCCCCATCAACATTCTCTCTCTCTCTCTCTCTCTCTCTGTCTCTCTCTCTCTCTCTCTCTCTCTCTCTCTCTCTCTCTCGAGCCGTCACTGTCTCTGTCCGCTATCTCATTCTCTCTACCTCCTCCCTTCCACTATTTGTCAGTGTGCGCTCCACTGAGCCAGGACTGTGAACAGGTTACAGTAGTCGAGAGGGGAGGTCCACCAGGATCAGCCATGCGAGGCACAGATGGGCCTCCTTGTCTGTTGAGCAAGACCGTTGACACAGGTTAAAGCATAAAAATGCACATGATGTATTTCAATCTCTCCTTTCCTCTGGAGCTGACAGCTAAACTAGTGCAATAATGTCGTATAATCCTTTGTATCGTGTCAAAAATACACGTCTGTCACTGTCAACATCCATCGTTCTTTCCTCGTCATTTGCCACTGAGGGAAATTTCCACAACCCATTTTCAAAATTTAACCATTTAGGAATTTAAAACTTGTCAAAAAAGCTTATAATGCAGGAAGTTAGACAATAACTGCACAAATGCCAAAAGCCCACAGTATCCATACAGTAGCTATAGAGTCTGGGGCACAAGCAGCTCAAATAAACTAAAGCCAAAACAAGGTTTAATCTCATCCCTGCCAGCACTGCAGAAGACATTTTTCATAGTGGATTTTATAATTAGAGTGTTATCCAACTTGTGCCAACCCCCGAGTGGCAGCATTGGCACACAAGAGGAGGAGGCCCCTTGGAGGCTTTTCCGAGCAAAAGGCATATGTAATGAGTCATGAAGTCCCTCTTCGCTCCAAATGACATTAAATGCTGTCCAGGCAGAAGCCTGCTGGTAAACGGCCAACACATGCGCAGGTTAGGGCGATTCCACACCAGGAACACGGCAAAACAGCCGTAACTAATTTCTTCTATAACGTGTGAACAATTGTGTCATGTGTATGTCAAGAACATACTTCCCATCCGGAAGAGAGAAAATGTGATGAATGCTGTATTTTTGAATGCGAGTCTGCCAAGTGAATGAGCTGGGTACACCATCAAAGAAGTGAAGGAAAAGATGTCTTTTCTTTCTCGGCTTTGGCCGGTCTGGCATGTTCCAGCAAGATGTGAATGAATTAAAGATAACGTGGGAAGAATGAATTAACCATGTGCTCTTCAGCCTTCAAACCAACTTAATCAAAGGGGTCTTGTGAAATTCAGGGGGGGGGGCGGGCGGGCGGTGGCAGCTCAGGAGAGCTGTGCTTTCACCCATGTCCATCGCCTCATCATGACATTTTTGTGCTGACTCATGCTGTCACGGCCATAGGCTTAGATCTTCCAGAGGGTGGGATTGGGGTGGGTGGGGGGGTGGTGGTCATCAGGCAAGGGCTGACTTTACACACACACACCTATTTTTGCATAGTGAGCCTCGGGCCTATTTATAATTTATACTGAATATGCATATTCTACATAGAAAATTACAGCTCATCTTAATCTTAAAGGAAAATCCTGACCTTAAATGACTGTTCTCATTGTATTTCTGGTTTTAATTAGTTCTTGTTTGTTGTTAATGCTCTATTTAATTGGTTCTATAATTTCCTAAAGAAAGAAAAATTTCTTTACTTCTGTAAAATTGAGACTAATAAGAGACAGATTAAGAAATCGAAAGCAGTACAGGCCAAAGCCCTTCAATTACCCACTCATTTCTTTGAGATGACATCACTATGACATCAGAGTTTTCTCAGACTGGACAAAGCTCCTCCAGACCCACAGAAGACATTATACAACTGTTTTCACAGGCTGAATCATACTCTCCATAATCACATGGTAAATACCCACTCACTTCTTTGAGTTAAGTTTAAGAAAGATCATTTATAGCTGTTGTTAGTTTATAAAAGATTGTTGATTTGAACTGCTTTTCCTAAGACCTGGACGGCTGTAAAACTAACAGATCCATTTAAAACTAGGTGAGTATTCATTTTTTGTTCAAATAATTTCTCAATTTGTTAAATTTGAGTCTTACCTGAAAAGTAGAACTGAACAGATGTTCAGCTGAGCTAAGATGTGTCCTGACTTTGTGTTTTACACTGCCAACTCATAAAACTCATAATTGAAGGCGCACCAGATGAACACTGTGTCCATTCTCCCTGTAATTGTTCTTTCCCCAAAACTCCCTAAGAAATGATGGTTATAAACCATTTTCTCTCTGATTAGAAGGAAATGATGGGACCTGTAAGATAAAGCATTACCTCTTTTTTTTAAATTTTATTCACATATGCATACACATCTCAGAGGCACATAAAGTATGTCATCAGGATAAAAAGGTCATAACCTTATTGGTTGCTTGGGCGCCCAATCAGTCTGGGTTCTATTGGGGTCTGCGGCCTCCTTGGACCTGACAGGAAATATAGTTTGCACGTGTGTGTGTGTGTGTGTGTGTGTGTGTGTTCGAGCTAGGACACTAAAGAAATGCTTTGCAGAACTGGAGCTCACACTAAAAATAGGAAATATTTTTTTTCCACAATAGAGAGACAGAGGAAATGGCTGAGGGCAATGGAGGAGCAGAACAAGAGATGTGGAGATGGAAGACTTGGCTGTCACGTCCTTGGCCATCTGCCCTGCTGCCTGCTCAGAACGTTTGGGGATCAATAAAACTCGGAGATACACTCTATAACCTTCACTGATTCAGTGCTTATAATAATTCTATATAAGAGCCATCCAGTAGGAAATGTCTTTTATCCCTATAGATTGGTTTTCTGATGATCCCAGCTTCATAAAAAAGTGATATAGTCTTTTTTGTCTCCTTGTCAATAGAGCTTTGTCATGGTGAGAGTCAATAATGGGAGGATTAAATAAATACAAACTGCACTTGGTAAAATGCATACACACTCACTTTCACATTTTCCCTCCATCTGTGAAGGAGCCTGGTACTCAAATTTGATCCCCACTCTTTTTTATCAGTGAGAGAAAGAGAGAGAGAGAGAGAGAGAGAGAGAGAGAGAGAGAGAGAGAGAGAGAGAGAGGGAGAGAGAGAGAGAGAGAAAGAAACAACTTCTTGCTGCTTTTTTTTTTTTTTTAACCAGCAGGAGCTTAATCCTCCATGAATACATTTGCAGTGTGTACATATGTGTATGTACGTGTGTGTTTGTGAGCGAGCCAATCTGCCACACCGTCGCTGATATTGAAGGCAGGAGATTTTTTTTCCCTTGGCTTCTTTCCGCTAGATTTATTTTCTAATGTTGACGTTTATCACTTCAGCAGGCCCGCAATTCATCATCCCCCCCCCCCCCCCCCCCCCCCCCCCCCTTCTTGTCGATAATCCGAAAGGGAGTCAATTTGCTAAAATGTGAATCCCTTTCTTTTATTTGGTTTTACCCTACCCACCACCACCACCACCACCCCACCCCCCGCTGCCTCTCTCTCCATCTCCGTCTTCCTATCTGTCTCTTTGTCCTGTGGCGGCTCAGGTGAGAGACGACAGGGGAGCAGAGAGTGGCTGTAACAGGGTAACGCCGAGCCTTGCGGGAGGATTTAGGAGTGTCTTTGGAGCTGAGATGGCACCTAGCCTTCTGTGCGAGATACACCTCAATCGATTCCAAATCCCTCTGATCTTTCATTAGCTGCTCGTCACAAGCTGTCCCACTCATCACTCAAGCACACACAGCATAGTGACTGGAGCAGGGTAAATAGAGGAAATTATAAAATGATGCCGCTGCTAACTGAAGTGGGGTGCTTTGATCTCACAGGGCATCTGTCTCCATCTAATGCTGTACAGCTATTTAAAGACAGAGTTATGTGTAGTAAGGACTGGTGTTGGTATGGTTAAACATGTTAGCAAACAGTCCAATGTTTACTCTCTTAGAGCTCTGTGTTAAGTCTCTACCAATTCTTGAGGAAAACATCTGGCTCTTTAGCTGCTAAATGTTGCACTACGATCATCAGCTAGTTGCCAACTGTGCTGTGTGGTGCTGAGCAGGTCGCATCGCTGGAAAAAAAAAAAAAAAAAGGCCTACACTGATGAAAACAATAAGAGTTAACCAAAACAGTAAAGCTGCTGGCTGTAAAACCGACAGAGTTAGCTGAAAGATGCTAAAACATTTCTGCAGCTGGGTGATAATTCACGACAGATGGCCTGTTCGGATTTCCGAACAGGCCAAACAGGCTCAGGCCCATGGGCCGGAGAGGTCAGAGGGACCCTGGGCAAGAGGATCTGGATGAATTCACTGGTAATGTTTCCTGTTTGAAACTCATGGAGCTCAATTAAAAGGCTCAAAATGACAATAAACAGATGCATAACAGCCTCAAAAGGGATGCTGAACGACAAATGACTACAAAGAGATGGAAAAATTACAGCGAATGACAACAAAGAGACACAGAAAGACTAGAAGTGATGTGGTAAGGGAGGGGTGGGGGCCTTTTACCTGACTGTGCTCAGTGACCCATTTTCTCATAGTCTGTCTGTACACTACCCAGTAGTAATTTGACCCATTGTTAATCTAAAAACATTGATTAGATTAACAAAGTTAGCAGCAATTGATGTTAAGAACTACAGCTCCTATGAACATTCACCAGTAATCTTACGTCTTTGTAATTCTTAGTTTCTTTGATATTTAAGATATTGACCAATCCTCTAATGTAAATTCAATTAAATAATTGAATAATTAAATTAAATTAATTATTTCTGGTGTTGAGTCATTAGTAAAGTAATGTAATTACTTTCTAAATGATAAGGAATGAGTAAGTGATTACATTTTTCAATACTACAATATAAGGTAAAATGGCAGCCACAGACTTGGCCACATTCCGTTCACACCTCTGTGAATATAACCCTCGCCTCAACCCCGGAGCTTCAGTCGAGTCGTTTTTTCGCACTGCAGCTGAATTCAGAACCGACTGACCGACCGGCTACCATCGGTATGAAAACAATAGCACTGTGGCGCCGTAGAAGAAAAAGAAAGAGGAGCGAGATAAAAAGGAGCAAGAGATAAGAGGGAGAAAGCGGGTGGTGGGTGGCGTCAAGAGTGAGACAGAAAGGCAACACAATTTGGAATTCACAGCCAATGTGCTTGTGTGCTGAGACCTATCTGAGCCAAGTTTGTCTCTGATCCTGCTCTGAATTTTAAAATACCCACATATCTCTATCTCCCTCCTCAACTCCTTTCCTCCCACCTCCTCTTCTTCTTATTCTCTTTTTTTTCTTCTCTTTTTCATTCAGCCCCTTGTATTTATTCTACTTTTGGATGTACACGATGCTCTACTCTCTGTCTTTCATCTTCTCCTTCTGTCTCTTCATCACTCTCAGAATGGGATTCGTGTCCTATCATGAAGCTGTGAAAACACGAGCATCCCCCAGGGGAGTGGCTGTCAGAGAGCAAAGTTGGGAGAGGGAGGCACACTGTTTGTTGTTTCTCATTGAATTTTTCATCTTAATCCATGAAATATACATCGCTGAGGCCGGGACGAAGGCCAGGGACCACATGGGCGCATTGTAATAATGTTACTCTGTTTGTCCAGCCTGAGCAGTTATTACTTGCTGTTGCTCTCCAGAAATAGGGGTGGGAGTGTGATGTGGTGTGTGTGTGTATGTGTGTGTGTGTGTGTCTCAGAGGTTCTCCTACATAAACTGTTCCCACTCTGAAGTGCCTTTGGTTCACATGACATGAGTGACAGGCAGATGTCCCTGAAGAGCTCCAGTATCATGTATAGGGGAGTGTCAGTGACAATATACCATGGTGAGAATTTGTTGAAGGAGCTTGTGGAAATGTGTGTGCGTGTGTGTGTTTATATCTGCACATGGCTATAGCTGAGGGTGAGAGAGAATAAGTCAGAGTGAGTGTGTGGGTGGGTGTGTATGAGAGCCAGAGAGAGGGAGGAATAAAGAGCGTGAGTGATTGTGTTACATATGTTTGTGTGTATCCATGCATGTGCTGTTTGAGAAAATACAAGTCGCAAAAAGGCTTTTGGTGTAATGTGCATCTAAGTGTGTCTGTGCATGTTTTTCTGTGTTTTCATTCAAAGCACAAGGTGCCTGCTGAAGATGTTAATTATTAATAACCGCAAGCACTTCCTTGATTATTCTGTGTCATCTCATGAATGTCAGTGACGTTACTTAACCAGAGGAGCATATAACTTTGAGTCAACACTCAAAAAAATGTCCTGTAATATTTGATACAATTCGGCTATAAAGTGAGATTACATTCATTTTTTAGCGAGAGCTGACACGTCACTGAAAAGTCAAGGTACAGGAGGTTTCACGTTTTCCAAAATAAGAAAACAGAAAGGTAAAACCTCAATGCATGCTCCCATGGGTCATTTGAGTCATTGCTTAACTGCATGTCATCTGGTGGTAATTAATTCATTGCAAATTTGTTTTGCAATTTTGCACCACGAAAGTGTAATATCAGCTGAGGCGAATCCTGCACTATCAGCTTATCATGTGACCCCGTCTTGTTTTTAGAGGCACTGTGTCAATCTAGGTTTAAAACTGATATTTCAGTTAATCCTGTGCGTACATGGTGCATATTCCTAAATAAAAAAAGATGTGGCTACGTAGCCTTACTGCAGAAGAAGAGTTAAGGATGCACCGATCTGAAAAATACTCACCTAATTAAGAAAATAGTGTTTAGTTTTTAGTGCCATAGCAATCCCAGGACTCATTACTTTATACGCAGAAATGATTCCAATAGGCCTCCTTTAAAACTGAACGAGAGCCTCAGTCAGTTTAGTATCCCAAAATGTCATATGCTTAAGCCCTCTAGTGACGTGTCAAAATGTCGTCTATGAAAAAGGCCTGCTGCAACGAGCTATACAGATTTTAAAATTTAGGAAAAAAGATGTCAGTGGTAACAAACTGGTTCTTGGTATTTTGCTGATACCCACAGATGATATAATGGAATTTGTATTGAGAGAGAAAAAGTTAGATTTGTGCATCCTTATAGAGGAGTACTGTTTGTTTCTCTGGACCTAAATGAATTATTGCCTGCTATGTGAACTTTAGATAATGGAAACTTGGAGGCAACAGGGTGTATGCAAAACGCAGAGTTGTGTTTTGGGAGTGGGAGTGTCAAACAGCAATTTTTTTTTCTGCCCTGAGGCCCCCCAAGCACGTTAACACGGAGCCCCAACTGCACAAACATCAGCAACATTTGCCAACACTGATTAAGAGCAAAAGAATCTAATTTTACATGTTTCCAAATTAAAAAAGACATCCATGAAAAAAACAGCTAAACTCTCAGGCTAACTCTGTATTGTCTATAAAATCGAACTTGTGTGATACTTAAACCGCTCACAAACCAAACTTAGCGTATGATTCTTTACGATCATATAGTGTTCCCAGCGTCTCTTGTAAGTACCTAGTGTAGCATGTAAAGATTTACCTTACACACACACACACTGGCCATCTGGTAGCTAGTATCCCATTGAAGCTCAGCCTGCTGTGAAAAGTCAGCCCCGGGGATGGTATAGTGCTAATAATCTGGTATCATATATTGACCTCATAAGAAACAACCTGTGCTCGTGCCAATAACATTCTTGTAATGATAAAATTTAGTTGTTCAAGGTGAAATAACAAAGTCTGTTGTTTCACACGGAAAATCTGAATAATAAAGCAGTGGAGATAAAAAAAAAAAAAAAAAAAAATGTCTCTGCCGCTCGGCTTCAGAGAAATACTTGTTTATCAACAAAGTTACAATAATGCTGACCGCATGTACTGCATGCAACTAGTTGTGAAAACAGCTGCGGGTATATTTTCCCAGCTCTTTATTTCCGTGGGGGGAATCAAATGTGGGAGGTAAGGAAATACAAAGTCAAATAAGAAGCTGTAATGTTATCAGAGGCCATGAGCCATAACCGCGATAATATCTATCTTTCCCTGCCGAGGTAGGGTAACTTGATAGAGGCAATACATCGCTGGCCATATACGCGCTGATGCACACAGGTACACATCAAACATCTTATATTAGGTCTGTCAGAGGGAGAGGGAGCAAGAGCAGGAGGGTAGATGGGGAAACAGACACTGCTAAACATAAACACACAGGGACGGAATAGGAACTGATGGATGAATGGATGGTGAGAGACAGAAAAGAACTGAATTCGTAATGCATCTGCATTAAAACATTAAAAACATACATGCATTTGTGTGTTTGTGAATGTAATGTATGTAAGGATGATGGGAAAATGGATACAGCGTGGCCTGTGTAATGCAGCATTTACCATCCACAGCCTCTCCTGTCATTCCACATCTGAGTGTCTGCACTAGGGTTTTCAATTATCCGCCAGACGCATCTTTTCTCTCCCTGAATTAGCACGAGGAGGGGGGGGGGGGCTCAAGTGGGTAATGGAAGAGTGTGTTGTGTGTGACCTGATTGGTTGTCAAAGTATATATTTTTTTGAGACAGAGATCTAAAATATCTCCAGGGACGGAGATGAAAGTGTTAAAATGTGTGTTGTACATGTGCTGGGTGAGATCAGATGAAAAATATGCGCATGTTAAGACATCTGGAGCATCTGTCCATCCAGCCGGGAGACGTTTTATGAAGACTGTTAATATTATCACCAAGAAATTGTGCACTTATTTCCATGTGAAACAGACGAGTGCAAACCATAAAAAAAATGTGACCACGAATGCGGTTTATGGATGAAATGTAAAGCTTTTCTAACATAACTTCAAATTGAAATGAAGTAATCCCTGTTACACTTAAAATGTTAAAAGCAAATAAACAAGTAATAAACTAGACATTACAACAAGAAAGGTTTATAGTTCAAAAATTGCAGCTCCGCTTTTAAAAGCTTTGAAATTGTATTTATTGCCTAAATGTCATATTTATCCATTTTCTGACAATTGTAGCTTTCTTTGTTACAAAGTTGTATGGAGAGCAGCATATTTCTAAGTTACCTGTTACAGAGGATGTGTTGTAATACTTGCAGAGTCTTTATCTTGTCAGGTGTCTTGCTGTGATTTTCCACCTTAATTGGAAAGCAAAAGAGCTGCCAGACATGAAAACTTGACGGAGCGTTCTCAATTTCTGCTTTGCCTTGACTCCAACTTGTCACCTACGTCTCTACAAAAAGTGAGTTCGTCTGGGCTCACTGGAGCCATGATGAACTGAGCTCAACCTCATTCAAACACACACACACACGCGCACACGCACAATGTGCCGTGGTGTTCAAACAATAAAAAAGATGGGGGTCTGGTGGCTGAGGCAAGCGCAGTGTTGCGGTGATGTAATGTGATCAAACATAGCTCAGGACTTTAGTCGCACCTCTTCATCCTCTCTCGTCTCCATTCTGAATTTCACTTCTTAGATAGTCAACGGCAACTTGTATAAATGCAGATTACGTATTGGCCAATGTTGAAGGCACTCAAGCTCGAATCTCAGCTCTGTGAGACCGGGGTGGGGGGGGGGTGATTCACCTGTCAGTGCACAGGTGGAGGACTTTAAGAGAAGAGGAGGGTACTGTTCTGTATAAGGTTCGGTGTGTTCTCTTTAAACCCTTTGTCTGAGTTTGTTAAGTCTTCTTACTGTGCATCCTAATTAATTATGTGTATTTGACACTACAACTCATTATTATTATAATTACTACTGTTGTTACTGTTATCATTATTATTAATATTACTATTGTTATTAATATTATTATCATTATTGTTGTTGATAACGCCATTACCTATGGGTATTACTATTACTCTTTTCACTATATCAACAGTATATACAGCTGTTCCTGGTCTCTCTCTTTCTCTCTCTCTCTCTCTCTCTCCCTCCCCCACCCACCACCCCCTCTCAACCCAGCCCGTCAAGGGAGACGGGCGCCCACCCTGAGTCCGGTTCTGTTGGAGGTTTCCTCCTGTTAAAAGGGAGTTTTTTCCTCCCCACTGTCGCCAGGCGTTGCTCATTGTGGGAACTGTCCCTCTCTATAATTCTGTCAGGTCTTGACCTCACTCCATAAAGTGCCTTGAGATAACGTTTGGTATGATTTGGCGCTATACAAATAAATTGAATTGAATTGACTCCTAACAAAGAGTGATGTTTTGTTTCGGAGCTATTCAATAAACATACTTCTGAGTATAAGGCAGAATTCTATGGAAGCAGATCATGCACTATGTTACCACTTAGTATACTTTGCTGTGTTTAAAGTGTTTGAATTTAGATGAGAAAGTGGTTTTATATTCTGTTATCCTGCATTAACTTATGTTTCCATGAATAGGATCCATAAATAAGATCCATTCATAACCTAAGTGGATGCATTAATAATGTAAGATAACTTATGTGCTTTTGTTTATATTATATGCATGGGAATTTATGGACTTAGGTTGTTTACTGTACAGAAAAATCACCCATTCATTTACCTACTCCCTCACTCAAGAAATGGGTAACTGGCTCTCGGATTCCTCCTGATTAAATGCACACATCAGTTAGAGGCTCTTTGGTCCAGTCATCCTCATGCTGCCTAATCAGGCAATCACCATCTCATTTACATCACATGTCAAGTTTAGAGGATGTATAAACAGTGTATGCTGTATCCATAATCTCCATCTTATTTACCTTCAGATTCTTCTAGCTATGAGTGATTAAAATTGATGATATCCCAGTCACAAGGTTGTGTCTTCAAAGAAATAGACGGTGCTGCTTTTCCTTTCATATCCAGACAATATTTTGACAGTTTTGAAACTTCAGCTTTTAATAAAAATTTACCATCACCAGCAGATTTATGTCTTTCAAGCAGCTTCTTTAAGTTTGCACCCTTAATTGTCCCGTCTTGTCTGTTTGTGGCAACGGCTCTTGTAATAACAAGAAGAGTTTTCTGCCTAAATGATGTAGTAGAGGTGAGACTCCAAAGGCTTTTTCTCTCTCGCTCGACGCATGTGTGTTTGTGTGTGTGTGTGTTACATCCCGGGTAATCTTCACGTGCAGTCAAGTGCAGTCCCTGGCAAGAGACTGTGTGAGTCACGACCGGCAAATCTAGCCCACGGCTTAGAGTTTTTTCTGTCATGGATTTAAGCTTACACAGACACACTTTAACGTGTACATACCCCACACACGCACACACACACACACACACATTACCACTAATCACTGCGGTACTGCCACAAGCCCCCCCCCCCCTTTTCGACTCATCTTTCACCAAAAAAGTCACCTGTGATACAAACGGCCTTTGATATTTGTTTACCACGCTGCTTTAGGTTCATATCTGAGCATTAGATTATTTTTCCCTACGTGCGACATGAAACACGAGATGTCACCTGAGAGGGGATCATCATCTGATTTTCCGACGCGCATTCAGAAAAATCAAATGAACTCGTAAATGGAATACCAGCAATAGCAAAATGTTGCGCTCACCTCCGCAAATTACCTCAAATTGCCCCTCAGTTTTCAAACCAAGCATGCAGTTGTTCTTAGCAGTTAAAATGTAAACACTACAATCAGCATTTTAATTCATGATTGCCAAACAAGCCGTAAGCTAATCACAGAGAGGAGGGGGAGCAGATAATGAAGAAAGCAAAAGAGGGAGTGCTAAGGAGGGAGTTAGTGATTAGGTCTTGCCTCGAAATTGCCGGGTTTTTTTTCTCTTTTTTTCTCGCAATGAAAATGTGAGTGTGAAACGGCAGAGGTTATTTTCCTTTTTGTTGACTCTGCCACCTGATACATTCAGCTATTTAAGACTTTATAGTGTGCCTATCTAGACTTTAAGTGTGCTGATTCTCAGGTAGTGACCTAACAGTTGCAAAGGCTAATGAAATGGCCCCGGGCCTGATAAGACCTTTGGTTAGAAATATATCGACAGGTGTAACGCCTTTAACCTTTCTCCTCCAGATTCATCACTAAAACGCTAAAATGCTGACAACCAAGACCTGGCATCTGTCATTAAGAGTTTTTATCTAATGACATCTGTCTAGAAGTCTGGAATCTCTGCTAATTTAATAGCATTTACACCACACATAAAGCAGCAAAGTTGTTTTACATGGAAATAAGACATTACCCATGTTGTTGTAATCATCCTGGAGAGCCAATGTTCTGAGTAGCAAAAGTCTAATGTGGGGCAAATGATAATGTGGTATCCTGATAACAACAACAAACAGTGGAATGTGGGGTCAAGCAGTGGTTTATTTGCCTCGAGTTGCAACCAAATCCGCCAGTTTCACAGCTAAATATTCACTCAAGGTCTAATTAATTATTTACTCATTACCTGTGGCTAAAAGGAGGCTGGCTTTCTTCATCTGGTTTCTGGTCAATACCAGTGTAATTGGGGGGGGGGGGGGGGGGGTCTTGCAGCGCCAAGACTTTTTCCAAGTATTTTATAGTTTAAGGCTATAATCATTGTTAATATTAAATGAAACCCACTTTGTTTGTACACCCTTGGCTGTCAATAAATCATTTGGAATATTAGCGGTGCAATGTTACTCATGCAGCACAACAAAAAGAAAAAGAAAACACAACCCTACACTTTGTTCAGAACATGCTCCTTCTCTGAATGAATTGGTGAAATCTCCAGTTGCTTTTGTCTATTAATAAATTCATTAGCGCCATGAGACTGCAGGAATGAAGACATTCGCCGCCCAAAGACTCACAGCCAAATGATTACAGATCCCTGCTTGGCTAGTGAGGCTGTGATGTCTAAAAAGCAAGAATTAAAAATGCATTCCTTTTCCTTCCTTTAGAGGTTCCTGCAATTACTCGGTCGGTTAGAAACACGCAGGGAGGCGTTTCGCCACATCGCTGCCTCACAAGCTACTGTACCGTCTTTAACATTTCTCTCCATCAATGCCACTCCACTTCCTCTCTCCCGCACACAAACAAACACACACATTCGCTTTATCTCTCTATACTGTAAAGGCAGCCCAAAAACTGCTTGTTGTTGGCCCTCATCTTTGCAGAGCAGATGGCTGCATTTCTGCACCACATGGCCAGCACTCAGGAGATGAGGGGAGCTCTTTAAGAAGAAAAAGACTTTCAATCTGCTTTAGCAACTGTAGCTCCTCCTCATCATCATCACATCTTTCTTTTTTTTTTTTTTCTTTTTTTTGCACGGCGTCAGCAGCAGCTCTCTCGCCCCCGACCAACACCATCACTACCACCTCTACATACCTCCACAGCGGAGATTTGACGCCCTGCATTTGTCTAGCTGCTGTGGACGATCATGTAAATACTTAATGCCTATGTAAACGAGTCAAACGCAAGGTCACAAAGTGAGATTATTAAGATGCTGCGTGGATGCACAGTCGACTGGCCAAGAATTCCAACTGGCTGGCCCCCTCCCCTTGGTTTCTATCATGTTTCTCCAACATGTGGGAACACACTGCATATGTATGGAGAGCTGCATTCATTATTCATGCTGGGAGTCAGTTTGAATGTGGTGGAGAAGCAGGGTTATTCGGGAAGAGGATGGCGAGCAGAGACTAGGTAGGAGAGAGTAGGGGAGTGTGTTATCTATATTTATTTATTTTTTGTTATAGATCTTGCACTATTTCTATAATTCAGTTTGCGCAATGATGAGCTGAATTTGGCCTGAAGACTGTAATGAGTAAACCTTGGGGAATCATTCAGAGGTTTATTTGCGGTCATCATCTTGGCCAGCTCCTGTATGCTTGTGGTTGTAAAGCTAGAAACATATGAGTGCTTATAGAAGAAGCATAGATTAATAGAATGTATAAGATCCTCAAGTATTTCGAAGCAGATGTTTAGCTTTGAATCAATTACATGAGTGACTTTGTGATGTTAAGCAGCTGAATAATACTGAAGGTGCAACATTACTACTTACAATGTGGAGCATGATGTAGTCACCCAGACGTGGGGCGCTGTCGATGCGGACGAGGATGCCGTCCTTGATGGTTGTGCTGAAGCCCACTGCCAGCCGGTCCGTCCGTGTGCTCGGCCGCTCGTTGTTAGGCCACGTGTACGTGATCAGACCCCCTCCTTTACCGAAGATATAGGTGGTGCCGGCTGTGGAAACACAAGTGAGGAGAGAGGGGTGGAATTAGATTTGTTGTAGAAGCAGATAAAAGAGATGGGGTCAAATTGGATTCTGTGATGTACAACCATAGTCTAACTAGACACCGGGGATCACAGTGTCATCACAGGACACCTTTCTGGCAAAAACTGGATCCAAACTACCTCTATTAGGAGCTAAGTCTGCTCTAATTCCTTTACAGCTACCTCGCCACAGCGCCAATGTAATTGTGTTGAGTTCTATTTTAGGTTTTTAATGTTATTCAGCCACCACCACTTTTGGGTAGAAGTCAGTGGCTCCCCCGGCGCCATCTATGACTTATCCAGCTCTCAAATATAGCCCCTTTCCAGGGAATAACAGCCAGTATGGCCAGAACCGGATAAGTCTCCCAATCCTCATGTATTATATATGAGACCTGCAACCAAAGAACAAAGGCTGGCAGAGAAAAGGAGAAAAGAGGGGAGAAAATATATATATAAAAAAAAAACAATCCAAGAACTTTCCTTGGGTTTAATTTGACAAATGCAGAGTAAGAAAAAAAGGTCTCAGTGGGGGGGAATGAAAATTTTCATTATTACAATGCAGATTTGTGGCAGATTAGAGGCTCTGATTGGATCAGTCTTGGCCCTAAGCCACAGAATATGTGGAAGTTGTTTGTGGATTTCCTTTTTTTTTTTATCATCACGTGGAGCAGGAAAAAAAGAGAGAAAAGTTTCATTATTTGGTTGCAGGGTCAGATTCAATTTCAACTTCTGAATGTTCCCTAAGGTGCGTCAGAATTAAAGCACTGAATCCTTGAGCCGCTTAGCCATCTTGTCCACATTTAGGCAAAGATAATCAAGAGATCAAAGGCATTAGACCTACAGCAGATCGACTAGTGCGTGAATCAATATGGGAGACGAAACAGACTCCTGTGGCCCAAGGATAGTGGGAAGCATTTGGCTCACCTCAGACACTGATGGGGGATTGCTAATGAAGTCTCTGAGTTCTTGCATCAATGTTTTAATTCATTTTTTTTCATCCTGCCTCCATCATCCCTCTGCATCTCTTTCTTCCACACCACCTCTCTCCCTCTGTCTCCACTCCCTGCCGTTCCTCTCGTTTCCATTCACTTCTTCCCCAAGTCACCTGAACATCTGTTTGGCCTTGTGATGGGTGCCCAGCTGTCTCGCTGTTTCCCCTATGAAGCGGCCAACAATCTGCTCTGTGGTCCATAAAACCCTGGGGACTGCGAGAACATATGGATATGAGGGAGTAAGAGAGTGGGAGAGACTCTGTCGACCAGATGAGTGTCTCTGTTTGCCTTCGGGCACACAAAAAGGTCTGTATTTCACACTCCTCAGGTGTCAGAATTGCACACCACCAACTAAGGTCGTCGATGTGACATAAAAAAAAAAAAAAAAAATCAAAACAACTGAAGCATCCCGGGCCTCAAACAACTGCCTCGCTTTTTGTGACTAATAACCATACATGGCTGGTTTAACACAGACGCCTCCCTTTGAGATTCCTCTTCTTTTTTCTTTTTTTATCTCTCGATTGCTCTCAATGACATTGCAACAACTGAAGCTGATGTTTGCCTCGTGTATCACCTGCCACAAATAGCTCATTTCCTCCATGGCAGCGTGTCTGTGTGAAAACAAGGCGTTGATGCCTTAGCAGCAGATAGCAGCCTGCAGCCAGGTTGCACTGGATGTGGCCCCGCTGTCTCATTGCCTCAAAGTTTCTTCTTGCCAGAAGAGTTCAGGCAGACTTGGGATCAGTTTTCCCCAGCAAACGAGCAAACTTCGCCTATCTCATCTAACACACACTCTCTCCTTTTTTTTTTTTTTTTTTCTGGAGGGGATGACGATGATGAGCAGCAAAGATACAAGCACCCCAGGGAGCCAATTATCACATTGAGGAGATTTGCTTAGTGTTTCAAGAAGACAATGTTCGCAATGAAACACACACAGGAAGCCACACGCACACTGACTGACGCACGCACACGCGCACACACACACACACACACACACACACAAACAGGCGTATTGACGGAGGCACAAATGCACATTGTGATGCTCCACTGTATAAGAAGTGTGCAAACATGTGCGCACACACACAAGCGCTCAAAACATGATGGCTTCTCACATACAATCACACAAGTGGGTGATTATCTGCACAAGTACAGAGAGGAGACAGAACCCGAGATCGCAGAAATGTAGCACATTTCCCTAACAACCTGCTGGGCCCAGACTGCACCGGCTGTATTTCCACACAGAGAGGAAGTCCACTGCATACCAATTCACACATTGTGCAAAACGGGAGTGTGGCATCATTTCTGATTCTCATCTTAAGATTTCGACAGAGGGAGGGCGAGAACTGCACGCTACTGTGGAGGGGCAGGAGGACTGTAGCAGCTAGGCTAAACTTCCAAGGTCAAGAGTTTCATTTGAATAACTTCACTACAGAGCAAGAGGGCTTTCTCCAGGTGACTCGGGTGATCCTGGAAGGAGCCCGCCTATGCGATTGAATTTCAGTGATTTTTTTTCATGGAGACTAATTACATGAAAGAGAGGATAAGCAATGGCATATTTTAGCATTTCTAGCATATTTTAGCATGCATACTCCCAATTACTTCAACTAACACCTCCTTGGGCAATAACTTGGCCTCAAAACTGTTAATAAACAATAGTGTTTTCAAGGTTTTCTGTTTTCTTTTTTTTTTTTTTTTTACCCAGTATTAAAAATTTGCTACACTGGAATGAGAGCGCCAAAATGCAGCTTTTCCTTATTGAAACGAAATAAATCAACATGCTACTATTGCTTTCACTTTTTTTGTAGCAGTGTGTACTCTACATTAGTGCAGATGCCTCACATTAGTACTAGCAGTAAAGGCAAAAACCTTTTAAAATGTGCATCTAATTAAAATTGCAAGCGCGCATCAAAGGAAGAATGTCATTCATTGTCTGGAAAATAACTTGGTTCATTAATAGGACGAGCTATTAAAAAGGGATCTCTGTAACAAAGTGTGGCGAAGTGATGGGTTTGTTCACTCTTTGCTTTTACCTTGATTTGCTTGGTACCAGTGCAATCAAGACTTTGATCCAGTACAACACATTAAAGCAGTAAGGTAAAAGCAGTCCCCATTTGTTCTTTGCTTCTTGGGGAATGGCCGTCAAAGTCCTCTTCAAAGTTTTGTAACCGTTCCTGTGTCCCTTTTTATCTCCTGTAATTACCGCAGAATTTCCATCTGCCACCGTGGTCATTCTTGGCATTCTTTAAGAGATGGGTGCTGACAGCTTAGTGCCATCGTTGCTTACAAGGTAAGCGAGTGTGATGCCAGTAAACGGCAGAAACGATGTGTACAACACACACACACACACACACACACACGCTCGTGCGGCTTTCACAGCTATGACGACCTGGTGAAAAGCCAACTGCAGGGGAAATATCATCAAAGGAATCAAATCTACAAACAGATTACTGCACAAGATGTTATTTTGGTGGATCAGAGGGGACTTTCATCTCCATCTCTGAATAATGCAATCTTGCCATGGCCAGTGGGTATTGGAGGGAGAAATCTAATTGTAGCATATGGGTGCTCAATTGATTTGTGATTGAAGGGATGGGAGAGAGACAGCCCTCTGAAGAAAAATAATGGCCGACACTGATTTTCTTTGATTATTCTTTGATAGTCAAAATACCTCCAAATGAGCCTTAAAAATCTATGGTTCCAGTTTTTGGTTTAAAGGCCTGGTGCTGATGCATTTCTCTCCAGCATTTTGATTCATTGCATCTGCAGTGTGCCTCGATTTAGAGACAAACTGTAGATGAGAGACTAGGTCAAAGCCTTGGCCTCTATTTCACAGAGGTCCCCTGAGGCGTGGGAGAGCAGACAGAAGGTCAGAACACCTGTCTGCAGAACAGAACTATGTCCTGTCCTTCAGGCCCCCCACGTGACATTACCCACCTAGTTGAAAGAAGGATTAAAAAAAAGAAAAAAAAAAGAGCTCGATAGCAGGATACGGCGTTTTCACACAGGGGCAGAAATGGCGGAAGGTCACTGTTACCAATCCACTTAACCAGCGGGAAAAATCTGGGTGGATCACATGTTTGCCCGTCAAGCCGCTGCTCAAACTCAGTCAGCATATGGCGATAAAAAAAGAAAAAAAAAGAAAGAAAGATGAAAAACCCTTTACGTGCATTACTTACAGGCACGTGTGCACGCTCTCCTCCCTCTCTATCTTTCACACACACATTTAAACTGTACCAGGCAACAATGCTATCTATAAAAGAGCAAAAAGAGCAGAGCAGCTGCCATGGCGCACGTCGGTTATAACTGGGTAATTGGTTGTATTCAGGCTTCACACCATGCTGTGATAAAACCCTCTGTTTAGAGGCAGCTGGTGGAAGACCTACACTTAAAGACTGATACTCTCTGTCCAACTGCAAAGGCTGCTGGGAGGCGGTGGTCAAGTCAAGAGTTTTTTTTTTTTGGATGGGGCGGTGTGTCGACCTGTGTGTGCATGTGTGTATCACAGCCACAAAGAAAAGAGGTGGCAGTGGGTAAACGCTCTAAACTTTAACTCTGTGAGTATGTACGCATGCGCACACACACACACACACACACACACACACAGCACAGTGTACGCACACACACAACACCACACACTTATTTAAAGTCATCTGCATGAATGAGTCTGAACTTTTGCACATCCACAAGCACACACACTTACTCTCCTTGCTGTGTGTGAGCGTGCGTGTGTGTGTGTGTGTGTGTTGTTTATGTGCTTTTATGTCTTTCCCCTTGTTATCTCTTGGGCTTTCTGCAGCGCTGGCACCCCAGGGGACGGTAAAAGAAGACAAACATGGTTTGATGTGGTCGAATTTTCTGCCATCGGAGAATGAGGAAAAGAAAGGGGAGCGTTAAAAAAAAAAATCCTGAAAGTGAGACGCAAAATGTAATTGCCTCCTCAATCACGTTCAAAAGAAGTCTCTCATCACAATGCTTTTCCCTGCCGTGCTTCATACACAACGAATTATTAGGCTGTCCTTCACACAACTACAATAAAGAATCATTGACAGAGGAATCGAATTGCGAGATAGTGAGCTGTGTAATCACCGGGATTTATCTCCATTTTACAACCTCTTATCATTTCATAATTCATATTTCCAACTGTTGCCTCTCCCCTGTGGGACAGAATGAGGGACAAGACTTATGATTGAACGCTCTCTCTCTCTCTCCCTCCCTCTCTCCCTCTCTATCCTCAATCAGCTGCCAGAAGCAGGAAACGGCACTACAGACGTCCGCGCGTGCATGTGAGCTGTTGGACTTTTAATGTATTTCAGTGGCAAATACACTCATAACGCATTGTCACCACACATGGTGGTAACGTGTCCCATCTTTCATCAGCGACACTGGAGAAAATACAGAATGTGATTGATGAAGGACAGCGTGTGGTGAAGAATGGCTATGTAAAGAAAACAGTCAGCCTTGAATGATTTACACTGTCTGTTTCCCCGCTATAATAAGCGGTAGCATTACCACACTATATGGTTCCACGCGCCAAAAACCATGGGTAATAGAAGTGGAGGAAAAAGGGAAAAGAGAGAGAAAATGGACAAAGTGTATGTAGTGAAAAGTGGAAGGTTGTTTGCAGACAGCCAGAGCTGTATTAAGATATATGGGCAGACAACAGACTGGAAAATACATACAGAATTGGGATTAAGACACACTTTTGTTTATGGTATCTCACCAAGATTTGCCCTTAGCTAGACTGCTATTGACAATACTCATGTATTCAGCCTAATTAAACTTTATATGTGTGTAATTATTTTGTGTCAGGTGTGGCTCCTGGAGGGGACTTTCATGTGTAAACCTGAAGCTAAAGGAATACTAAAAATTGGCAGAAAAACTGCTGGGTGATAACACAACACAATCTGCAATTATGACTCAGACTGCATACAGAGGATTGTATGGATTTCTCTACATTCTATAACATTTTGTCAGAGTCATATTCCAACTTTATGAGCCAGAGCCGTCGAACAAATGCAGCAAAGCAAGGCAGAGGCTCAGGCAGCTTCTGCTGCTGCTGCTGTTGCTGCTGCTGCTTGGGCTGCAGAGCAGCACTACTAGCCAGGATGATAAAGTCTGAGCCGCTGGGAAGCAGCTCCACTCGCTGGGATTGAGCAGTCAAATACTACAGTGGTTGCATTTGTGTTACAGTTGCCCAACAATGCCAAGACAAGCTAAGACCTTTTCTGCTGCAGTGAGATTCAGTGTTGACAGTTTTGCCAGTAGAGAGGAGGTGCAGGTGTGTGATGGGAAATCACCAAAGTCAACAGGGAGCACAAAAACATGTTGTGCTTCCTCTGCAGGGCTCAAACTAATGATTAAGACTCACTTCTTGCAGGAGGAAAGAAATGTCAGAAAAAGTAAACACTTCCTTAATTTTAACTTCTCATTCGAGAAGCTGGAACCAGCAACTGATTTGCTTTTTTTTTTTTTACTTGAAGAATAACTAAAATGATTCATTGATTACCAAAAAAGTTTCCAGTTAATTTTGGCGATTGACCAAACAATTAATCTAATAACTGTAACTGTAAGCTACTGTGCACACAGCTGCCAGTTTATCAGGTACAGAGGGGAGCTCAAACTACACAATCCTGCAGTAAATCCTCCCTTCATAAAGGTTATAAAGTTCAGTTGAGTTGCATCACTGAGAAGTGTGTAATATTTTGTCCTGCTGCCAGTAGAATGGTACTGTATATAGTGTGACATTTTGAAAACCCTGCACACCGACACGGGTGTTTAAATTCATTTTGATCACTTAGACCTCAGCTCAGGTTGAAGATGTGCAGGCTCTGCTGGGAGGTCAGATTTGGCCGACGGGGACGCTATTTGCCAACCTTTTACACTTTTCTGAACATCATTCCTGGGACTAACCTGGCTGAGCACAATGAATTAGCCAACTGTTAAAGGATTATTGTGCTATACGTCTTTCACAACTGCTCATTCTTCCCTGCAGCTTGAAATCAACGTGTAATATATCTAATTGGTTTGTGCTCAAAAACACTTGAGGTGCAATGACTTCCAACGATGCACCACACGGTGAGATGGCCCGAGCAGAATAAAAAAAAGTTCTCATCTTTCTCGCCACCCTTCATTGACGGTGGACATACTTGACATATTTCCACGATGAACAGCTTGATTCTCCATCTGTATCATGCTGCTGAGGCAGACGTGGGGAGATGTGGGGAGATGTGGAGAGCAGGGGGAGAATGGCGGAGGAGTCACTTTTTTTTTTTTTTTTTTTTTTTTACAGGAGAAGAGAGAAACGCAGTCAAGTGGCGTAGATGGAAGTCTGAGAGGCACCCCCTTCCTCCCCTCTCCCCATTTCTCAGAGCAACAGGAAGAGGCTTTGTGACATTGGTTCCTTACTCACAGGCATGTCAAATCATCCTCAGATCGTGACACAGGAACAGTACGACCGACTCACAGACACCTATTAACCAAGCAGTCATGTATCCTCACTTCAGCTTCATGTAATGCTGCAAAGGCACAAATGTGAGTACACGGACGTGAAGATACCCACACACACGCGCGCACACACACACACACACACACACTCACACACACACAAACTCGAAACAGCAGAAGGTGATCCATAACAACTCCCCCCTCATTACTGCGAAAGTCGGATAGTCGGTCTCACCCTCACGCCCTCCTCTCTCCTGCTCCCTCCTCTCTGTCTCCCCTCCTGCTGCATTACTGGCACTCTCTCTGTTGTAGCGGCGAGCGGACAGAGAGGAAGAGCTTTAAATGATTTTTTTCTTGGTTCCCTGGAGATGTCAGCTCCTATTCTCTCTGGTTGGAAAAGGAAGAGGGTGAGGGAGAGGGAAGGGGGTCTGAGGAGGATTTCAGAGACTAGGGGAGGAAGGAGAGATGTGGGGTGGGGTGGGGGGTGGGGGCTGCAGCTGAGATCCACGCAGCACTCAAGGCTACAAAGAAGACCTGTCTGCTGACTTCAATGCCGCACGCTGCCACCAGTAGAATTTTTAGAGAAGGGGGAGAGAGACGTTGCAGAGAGATGAAAGAAAAGGAGGTACGAGGTAGGAGAGATGCAGAAGGATGCTGGGTAAAAGAAGAAGAGACAGACAGACAAAGATGGGCAGCAAAGGTGGAGCAAAGTCAGTTTGAGATGGCGTAAACACACAGAGATTGCAAGTAAATAGCTGCGACACTTCCGCACCAAAGCTCTGTAAAACCCGCCTCAATCCCGCTGCTTTCTATGGGAAAAATTTGCATTCTGTCAGCTGAAGTGTTAATGTTCACACTGCTCTCAGCAAAATTAGGACATGAGTGTCTCTTTCCCATCATTCATAATGCATGACACACAATGTGTGCGAGGCATATCACTTCAGACGCAGGCCACACCAAACCCTGCTGAGGATTAGGTGAAGAAGATCTCCAAAAGAATAAGGGATTCCAAGATGGCTCCGAGTGGAAGCATCATTTATAATTGAATCTTCCCCAGAGGATAGTGCAGCCTGTCTGCCTTTGCCAAGGCTTTGCGGAGAGCCCAGTGCTCCTCTCTCACAGTCTGTCTCTGTCTGTCTCTCTGCAATAACTGAAAGGCCCTCATACACAAATACAACACAGCAACCTCAGCCACTGATCTTATCCCAAGGCCTTTATGACTCAAACCCCAGTTGGACACATTTACTCATTCTGAACTTTTTTTTACAAACTTGCCTTTTTTTTGTTTTTTTAGTTTTTCGTCCGTGGAGTGGGAAAAGTTTTTACAAACACCGCGTTAGAAAATTGCCTGTGCGTTGTCCTTCACAGCATGTGGAGATAATGATTAGGATCGGGACAGGATGTCAGCAGAGGTAGAAATTGCGTCAACTGCAAAGTCACACAACCATTGGCGTTTTGCACTTCATCAGCAGCTTGTAAAAGGTTTTCTGTGGCAACACAGTACAGATTCCTGCTGCTGGTATCGCGCTATTCTGCTAATCGACATTTGGCAGTGGTAATGCGTAAGCAAAGGTTCCACATGAAGACTGCAAATTAGCAAACACGGATGTAAACATTACACTATT
Source organism: Seriola dumerili (assembly GCF_002260705.1). Classification (NCBI taxonomy): domain Eukaryota; kingdom Metazoa; phylum Chordata; class Actinopteri; order Carangiformes; family Carangidae; genus Seriola; species Seriola dumerili. The sequence goes on from NW_019174280.1 coordinate 6,466,859, forward strand.
TAACATATTGAAAAAAAAAACAGGCTTTGCACATGTTTTATGAGGAATGAAATGCACTCTAATCCATGTTTGTTTGGAGAGTAACACTAAATGTAAATATAAGTGTTTCCATGGAAACGACGCAGGGCACCTTTAATATTTTTGTAGATCTTGAATACTACCCTTATTTCTATGATTGTATTTTGTGAAGGTGTGGTAACATTTTGTAATAAAACTGTTATTTTAATCTAAATCTTGTAGTGTACAGATACCTGCATATATAGGCTGTTTTTCAAAGATAAAAGCGCTGTGCTGAAACATGTTGGCTGAATAAAGAGCAGACTCTTTCAGAGGGGCAGATAGTGTTGCAGAGTTATTTTTCACATGATGCCCACAAACCACTGCGGCAAATGGATTTTGCTGGTTCTGTTTGTTTGCCTCAGACTAGTTGTGTACAGAATGTATTCAGTCAAGACTGACTGACTATCTGTCAAATTGGCTGCCACCTTACACACACAGCAAGCAGCCAGCGCCAGTATTTTTGCTGGATGGTAGGTAGCTGGTGTTAATTTCAAGCACTGATGATAAAGAAAGCTACCTATAACTTCTTCGCCTCTCCTCCTTCTTCAACTGGCTTCAACTGAAAGCCTGAAAATGTGGGAAGTGATAATTAAGGTGGCACTTCTGCATATAGTGTTCCCGCATGTACAGTAATTGCAGTTTGCAGATGTCGACAGCAAAATGTTGCAAACCAAAGGAGAGAGCGATGCTTTTCTTTTCCATGCCATTCCTGTCAAATGCATTCGAATCCATTCTTCAGACATGCAGCCTGTGTATTTAAATCACAGGGAGAGTCCATTTATAAAATACCTTGAGAATCTATGCCTCAGATGCCCACCTGCCTTTGAAGAATATGGATTAGAGAGCTGGACGGAAGGATGCTGAAAGGAATAAGCATCTTGTTCGAAGCAAGGCTAATCTTTCCTTTGATTTCGACAACATCAAATAGAAAAGTACTTGAACCTAAAGTGTTATAGACAGAGATGGCTCTCCCTCACAAGGGGAAAACAAACAATGTAATCAAGCTGACAATACAGATCTCTGTTTTTGAGCTCAAAATCTAACTGTGAATAAACATGCCTGATGACCTTTTTTTTTGTTTACTCTGTGTCTTTTTGTCTGAATTTGACGATCGCCCGCTGAAACACAGCTTCATTGTCTTCTCTAAAGCAAGAACAGCTGTGCCTGCGGTTGGCATAGCAACCCCACATCCCAGCCACCAGTGTCTGTGACAGACCTGATATCGTCTCCTACCCTACCTACATCAAACACCTTTACATCTCACTGATTATCTTACAAGCAGTTCCTCCCCAGTAATGATGAACACATACACACACACACACAAAAAAAATTGCAATGAACATCCCACTCCTCCTGTACTCTCTCTATCACACACAGAAAAAAAAAGCATACACATACAAAATGCAGGGCTTGGAGTGCGAGACAGAAAAAAAAAAAAAAAAAAAAATTCAATCAAGTTTGTACTTTTCAGAAGTTTACTCAGCCACCTCCCTCTGAGCCAAGGACTTCAATTCCACAGTAACATTTAAGGCGGCGCTCACTGTGGACCTGTGTTTCTCACAAAACAACTCTCAAATTCAAGCTGAGGCATGCCATCAATGGCAACCTTGATGAAGTGATTGGTTTTGACAGGTAGCTGCTATTTCAGAGTGACATGCATTGCAACCTGTAAGGTACACAAGGTTCACAGCTAAGTGCACCACTCTGCCGTTCTTTCATGGAAGCAATCAGTACATGATAATGGTCATTCACGACATGAATCAGAATCCATCTCTCTGTGGTGTCCCGTGAACCTCAGTGGTGTTTTTGTGGTATTATTTCATGCAGCGGGTGATGAGAGTTTTCATGTAAAGGTCTTTGATGAGTTGATTATAAGTTACACTTATAGCCTCGATTGGGTGTTGGAAACAAACAATTGAAACTTTAGATGGCAATCAATGAGAACTTTGTGCAAGTCTGATAACTTGTTAAAAAATGCAGGTTAGGTTGTGTAATGTACAGTATAATCACTTGAGCACACACAGGAGAGACAGATTGGTAGTGGTGGAATACGTGAGTGGAAAAACATAACGAATGCAGATGCTTCCATACAGGGCATGAAGGCATCACTGAATGGAGTATAAAGATGTCATCATATCTTGCTTACGCAGTCACCAAAATGGGAACAGCAGTGGGACATTTTGGACTAAGGTGTTCAACAGTGCTCTCCAACTCTGCCATCACAGCGCCAAATGAGGGAAAACCTTTTGTTCATCCCTTCGGTAAAACTCCAGAGACTTGTCAAATCTATGCCAAGGAGCATTAAAGTCTTGCTAATGTCATGTGCACAACCTCACACATTGTCAAATTGATGGAGATGGAAGTCATTCATTCCAACACGGGGTGGATGGCGGACAGCAGCGGACCACTGGACCTGCTGGCCGTCTGATCACGGATACGTTCGGATCATTATTGGGGGGCCGTGGTGCTCATTTACCAGTCGTTTCACCTATCATGAGAACCAAGCTGCACAAAGCAAGCTTGACTTTTTGGTCACATTGCATGTCTGCTGTAAATACTTTTAATTTATAAATACTATAAATACCATGTAAGCACATAGGCACAGTGATGTCCTCCTTTTATTCCATCTCATAGTTGCAAAATCTCACACACAAGGACACACTACGAGATAGATAGCGGACTCTGACTGAGACAGTCTTTATCACTGCAATTGGGTTCCGATATTGGAATGGTACTCTGTAGTTGCTGTTTTCCAATTCCCTCCGGCAGGTGGTTTGACTTCAGCCCTCTATTGAATGTGTCAACTTTATAATTAATGCCCTCCCTCTCTTCAATTCACCTCCACTCTCTCCTCTCCATTCTTCTCCTCCCGACTCCTCTTCCTCCGCCACTGACCAGCTTACCTTGACCAAGTCTCGTCTTAAGTTCTACCCCTGCTCCAAGGACGTTGAACCTGTGACAAAACACAGCAGTGACTTAAGCCATGGAGGTCGGTCCTGCACCGACACCTCCTCTGTTATCTGTTTCCAATCCTTTATCAAAAGGAGGAGAATGGGTTTAGGAGGAGAAGGGGGAGGGTGTGGGAGGGGAGCAACGGAGATATATGCTTAAAAGGCCACTGCCACACAGCCTATCTACAAATAAACAAGAGGAATAGCAATCGATGAGAGGAGGGGGGTGAGGGGGGTTGGGGGGGGGGGGGGGGGTGGTGGGTAGGTGTCTGTGGTGGGTAAAGGGTTGCTTGAC
>NW_019174280.1:6470317-6512230 GCF_002260705.1 Seriola dumerili
GGGGGGGGCGTGGGGGTAAAGGGTTCTTCTTGAAAGCTGTAATTAACGGAATCCTTAAGCGGGAGTTATGGATCGGCGATAGGCAGGAAGGTGTGTGCCAGTCTCACTGAGGACAAGACAAAGACACCAAGTGAGCATGTGTTCGAGGAGCGTGCGCATTATCTGTATGTGCAATGTGAGCCTGTGAATATGAAGTGAGCTTGTGTGGAAGTGCGTGCGGATGTGTATGCTGATCAGCGGCCGAGGCTTAGCTGAATTTGCCCGGGGTGAGGTTGAGAGGGCCCGGGGGAGTTTGGAGGGCAGCAGGATGGAACATGCTGGCCTCTCAGTGTGTCTTAGTGTCGGCCTAATTAAATGCTAGGCCAGAAAAGCTCTCCATGTTGTTGCCGCTGCTGTTCTGTGTGTTGGAGCATTGTGGATGTGCTCAAAATTGCAAGTGTGTCTGTGGATGTTCAAGGGTTTACATTTTACAGTTTCCATTTTACATGTTTGCGTGTTCCTAAATACTCTATGACGGGTTTCCCCAACCTTGTCTGGCCTGTGAGCCCAATTTTATGTGTCAAATCTCTCACGATGCCAAACACAAGAGTGGTTAAGTTGTTACGTGAATCTGAGTGATGTCTATTTTGTCTTCAAGAACAGCTTAAAACTGATTAAATAGATATCATGCACTTAGGAAGAAGAAGCTTCCCTGGAGCATATCGGCACAACAAAACATATTGAGGAAATGAGGTTTTCTTCCTGAACTTTCTGTGAAATGTCCAATCTCCAAGGAGTGTTCTATAAATGACTTGTGACCATGACTAAGTTATCACACTTGGGGTCCTGATTCTAAAGCTGAGAAACTGCTCTATGTATGTGTGTGGATTAAAGTGTCTAAGTGTGTGCGGATTTTTTTCCTGGTGTGCAGATTTTGATTTAAGTAAGTAGATGTATACCTAGAAGCTAAGCTACAAAGTGTTTCTCTCTCTTCTTCCACACTCGCTTTCTCCCTCTTCTTCTTCTTCTTCTTCTTCTTCTTCTTCTTCTCCTCTCGCTCTTTCAATCATATACCTCAACCCCACCCATACCAGTCGGCACCCAGTTGCTGCCTTTGAAGATGTACTTAGCTGAACTGACGAGAAATTTAAAGCGAGTGACGGCGGCTTTCAACAGCTCATGAAAGGCAAAAGAGATCTGCCACTCTGTGTGAGTCAAATGGATGGGGGAATTGTTGCAGTGGCATGGGTAGCCGGCACGGGGACTATAGGCAAAACATCTGTACAAAGCTTACTTCAATCCCTGAGCTCAGGCTCGCACACATCTTGGCTCATATAGCACGCATGAAAATGAGCGAATGCACAGGAAAAGACAAAGAAAGCTTCAGCCAGCAGAACCCCTGAGCTACCTTTGACAAAACAGGAACCAGAAAAATGCATCATTCAAATATATTTTGGCATGTCTTCATTCAGCAGGTTTCCCCCCCCCCACCCCCTCCCCTTGCCCAGGGACAATACATTGGCACAAAGCACGGGCTCTCGAAAATTTTCTCCCCTCAGTTCGACGCCAAATTGAGAAATTTATTCCACCACCCTGGGGAGTCAAGCTCATTAAAACATATTACCACTCCTGTCACATGGAGACCTACCTATAGGCACGCAATCAATTTCTGTTAAATAGAAACAAAAAAAAAAACAAAACACCGTAGATGCTCAGTGACCTACACACTTTAAATATGTTGCAGTAAAAAGGCAAGGTGACATGGCCCATTGCATAGTCTAGACATGAGCTCCTGTTTCATCAAAGGGAAAACTTCAATATAGCCCTATTGGCTGAGCCAATAGGGCAACAGGTGCCACAGTCACACACAGCCTATCAGGATCTGACTTCATTTTACTGCGGCACTGGATGTGAATACTGATAAGGATGTGTTTGACTGTGTCATGGGAGGCATAAATAGCAGCGCAGACTATAAAAGAAGAGCAATAAATATCTTTGAACTCCACTATGCTCCAGCTTTATGTATGCATAAACACATGTAGCATTATTTGTACGGCTTCGTATGTAGGTGGCTGAGGTCTCTTAACAGGGAGTTCAATATTACAGTAATAGTCTCCTGTCATGTGTTATGGACATATGTTCTATATTACATAGAGTTGTTGGGCTTTTCACCTTGAGGTAACACAGCAGGCTGCAGGAGTTGAATAATAATACACTGAGGAAAATCCATCAAAAAAAAAAAAGGTAAGAAAACTACAATGAAGCTCTTTCAAGTCCATCATTTGTCCCCACCAGAACCCAGAGCAAAGTCAACCAACACAATATGATATGAATGATATGGAATCCAAGCTTCTTTGAAATCTCCCTCTAACACCTGCATTTTAAAATAACCACTTATCAAAGCGTCTCTTGTGCACAACCCGGTCACCCTCAGGCGCCCATTCTCGCACAGGACACTGAGCTTCTGAGCCGAGCCGTGAGAAGTGCAGAGAGGTCACCAGGACAGCTACAGCAGCACAACCCACCCGGGAAAGTGGCTACTTCATCAATCCTTATTTAATTAATACAAGTATCTTTTTAGTAATCATACAGGTAAGGGACAGAAGTAGGCCACTGAACAGATTTGGGAATAAACTGGTTGCAGCAGCTGACCGTTCCAATAGAACCGACAGAACGTCCAAATTCTTCTCATTACTTCGAAACATGGGATTACATACTCTGTTCGGAAAAACCAGGGTATGACAATAATGGAATATTAAATGAAAGAGACGTCAGGGAAGTGAGCTGGGATGAAAGATAGGACTGGAAGGCATTTTTCTGCCATAACAGAGCATGTATACATCTACTCAACGAGCAAACCCTGACATCAAACATTGAAACAAAGTGGAAACATCAAAGCTGTCTTGGGGAGAACGTTTTGCTCTGTCAAATTTCACATTACCTTGATCAATTTTAACTTTTATTTTGTTCCATCAAGTGCACCACAAGCACCCTGCCAGCGATTACAATAGAAGTTCTTCAGACTGATGGCATTTCTATCCAGGCAGAGAGGCATTCACTGTTGCGAAAAAGGGAACTGTTGTTGAGATAGAGAAAGGAAAAGCTTGTATGGGTGAGTGCCAGTGCCTTAGCTATCCGTGTGTGTGTGTGTGTGTGTGCGTGCGAGCGTGGACACACAGGTGCATCTGCGCGCACGTGCACAGGTGCATGTTTGCATATGCAGCCTGTGAAGTATAAATTTTATCCGGAGACTCTCATACTTATTCAGTTGGCCGTGGGTCCTCACAAAACAACCCCAGGCAAATATTTACATTACAGTATGCTGATTGCTTCGCTAATGGCCGGCGAGGAGTGCTCTATTGTGGCGAGATGAAGGGGCCACTGAAGCGAGATACATGGTTTCTAGCATAGTAACTAAGGGTGGCAGGAGTGAGAGGCGTAGTGTTGGGAAACAAACCGTTAATGTGGCTCCGCTGGCCGGGAAAAAAAAAAAAAAAAAAAAAAAAAAAAAGGGAAACGAACACAGAGGAATGGGAATATATGAAGCCTCACATCCCATTACCCGCCGCAATATTCTCACACAGACACGTTCTCCACGCAGGCCTCCCATGACTAACTGTCCTGCTCATTCCGGCCAGCTGCGTTTGTATGTAAAAACAGGTGAAAAAGGACTATTACTCATGGGGAGTAATTTGTGCCGGCATTATTGGAACAAAAAAAACATTAGTTGAATGCTAAATATTCCCATTTTATCCCATCAAGATTACAGTTCTCCTTGCCTCCCTCCGAATCTAATAAAAGATTTAGACAGTTATCTGAGCTTGCAAAACCAAGCGGGAGAGATTAGACTAACAAACAAACTCCAAAGAAAACTCTTCTCTCCCTTTATCTCAGTTTGTTTTTCAGCATCTCTGCACAGAAATTTGATGATAATCAGGCTTCATTGAAAATGAGGGACGCTACAGCGCTTCTAAATATTTCTCTTTCTCTCACAGACATGCTGATTGTGTGAAGAGATAGCACAACGAGAATGTGTGTGTCTGGGTTTTAGAAGTCGGAAGGGAAAGGTTGGAGAGCCGGGGAGTGTCAGGAGCAGGAGCCATAGTTAGTGGCAGGCTGTAGCCCTGTGTAGCACTAAGGGTCCTTTCTCATTATATGCTATCAGCGCTATCAGGTTTGGCTGCAAGGTATTTCACTTATCAGAGAGGAAACCCAACAGGCTCCGGAGCTCCTCTCTCACCAAACACTTTAATTGGATCTTTAAAGCACTAATCTGCTGCCCCCAAAACACCGGCTGGGTTTTAATTAAACAAACGCCATTTTAGGTTTCACTTAGGGCTCCTTGAAATGCCACATTTAACTCATCCTCAACCACAGTGCCACAGGGCGGTGACACAACCCCGAACCCCGAAGGAATCATTTTATATTGCTCAGTGTTCACAAATGACGTAAACAATTCCTTTACAAGCGCTGTAATCCATTTAAAGCTTGTGTTTGAGCTTGATTTTACTCCGCATCCGGGCTTCTGCGCTAAGCCCCCGTATCGCCATCCCAGCGCCAAATAGCCTCATTCGGACGCCTTTTCTACTGCAGACCTCCCACAGCCCCAATCGCCTCATCTTGACACTCCTTGGCTTCGATTAATACCAGGATTATTCAGCCAGAACGCATCAAACAACACTCATATTTCTCTCTGAGATGGGGATAAATGGATCATTCTCACGCTGCCGATAAATCAATAAAACATTACACTGATGCAAAAAGAGTTCCCACGAGAAAGGTGACAGGCAAGGGAATGACTGTGAATGCTTTGCCTATTTGTCTTTTTCATCTCTCTCCTCACTCTCGCCAGGAGGAGAAGCGTCTGACAGAGGACGGGATAAAGACATGAAAGGAGGAGAGACGTTTTCAATTTCATCATCCGTCTATGTGACGGACAATTTCATCTCAACTAAAACATAAAATCATTTGTTACACTCAGATCAGTGAATCATCCCCAGGATCAATTAAAACTTTTAGCGGGATGGATCGAACGTTGCGCAATGAACAGAGACTTGTCAGACCTGGGGGGGGGGGAAATCACCTCACCATTCTGTCGCCATTACCCAGACAACGGCACACTAAGAAGGGAAGAAGGAAGGAAGGAAGGACCCACTAATGCAGCCTTGTGAAAGCCTAAGAGAGCTATCACCAAGTCGTGGCCAATGAGAGCTTGACTATTTCCTCACTTACAACCACTTACAGCAGTCACATTGAATCAGTGCCTGCGGATAGTTTGATTGGGCCAACCTCCTCACCCTCCCCAAAGCAAAGCCTGTCTCCTACTATATATCCTGAGCACACTTATTCCTTTGCATTGCCGTCCACCCAACCACTTTTACTCTTTACCGCCCAAGGGTGCTTTTTACGTCTATTACAAGATTTTAATTCTCTTTGATGATAGGCATCTAACACAGTGCCCTTAACCCTAATCTCTCTCATTCCCTGCCTCCTCCTCTCCTCTTTTACTGTGGCATTGGGGCAATCATTATTATGCATGACGTGATTTTGAATTTGGGGCAGAGGGGGAGAAGAAGGGCTGTAGTCAAGTGTCTTCCCGTGTGAGCATTTCTATGTGTGTGCGTGTCCTTGTATAGGGGGAGAGGTGACTGCATGCACATGTCATCTGGAGCTACGCAAAAAGCCAATTATTTGGCAACACACCTGAGAGGAGAGTACGCTGGCGGTAGTGGTAGTCACGGCTTCAGTCGCCTAACTACCCATCCAGCTTTTATTACCGCTCATCGCGGATGCAAATGAGAACAGCTAAAGCTATCAATGCCACCTGAGCAGTGCCAGAAGGGACAGCAGGCGCCAACACATTCCTGCAAGTCCTTGATAAAACAATTGCGTAACATTTGAAAAAGAATAACTCCATAAGTGATGAATTACCCCCCCCCCCCCTCTTTTTGGAGCACTTTTTGATTCTATCTCAAAACGCACATATACTGCAGATTTGGGTTTTTGCTGGGTGGTTATTGCACCATTTGAGAGCATTGGTATTCTGTTGGAACTGTAGCTTTCTGGATGTCTGCGACCACTCCAGGGAAGAGGAGGAGTGAGAGAAAAAAAAAAAAAAAAAAGAGAAAGGGAGAAGAGAATGAACTGCATTAAAGTTTCGATGACGACAGTGAAATATTGCTGAGAGTGAAACCTCAAAAATTGATTTGGATATGAAAAGCAATGGAGAGTGTGTATGTGTATGTGTGTGTGTGTGTGTGTGTGTGTGTGTTGGGGGGGGGGGGGCAGGGAGGAGAGAGAAGTGTACAGGAGAGACACGCAAAAAAAAAAAGAAAAGCGAATAATACCAAAAGGCTTGCAGAAGGGATCTTCAGGATTTGCAGAGAAGTAAAAAAGAAGGATGACATATAAAGAACCAAACAATCTTTGTCAAGACTTTTACACATTTCTCTCCAGTGGCTCCGATTCCCTCAGTAGGCTCCAATTCCCCCTCTAGCTACAACAGGCCACTATCCCCTACCTTTGAGTGTGTGTGTGTGTGTGTGTGTGTGTGTGTGTGTGTGTGTGTGTGTTGCGTTGTCTGTTGAACTGGCTCTCTGCCTAGCCAATTATGTCCTTGTGCTAGAGCCATCTCCCCGTCCCTGACCTTTACCGCCCAGCTCCCAACAGACCGCCCTCCACTCCACCACTTTGTCTGAATGTCTGTCCCACTATTGCTCTTTGCCGGCCCGCTAAAAAGAAAGAGAAGAGAAATGTGCTTTCTGTTGTTCTTCATTTCACACGAAAGCGCACAATCCTAAAATTCTCTCCTGGTCTCAGTCTTTCCGCACTTGCCAAGTTTCAGAATTATTTCCTGTACTTCTTGTGCACTTGTTCTTACATGCTTCGCCTGCGCTACCGTCTACCATCTTCGTCGCTGTGATCAAAGCTATTAATAGCTGTGAATATATTCCGTTTTTTTTTTTTTTTTGTAGGTGAATTGCTATCTGGGGTGAAGACCAAATGAAAATAAAATAATAATGCAACTAGATCTGCCCATTACTTCCTGATGGCATACCTCAGCAGGGCTCCGCAATCCAATCAAACGGCAGATAATGAAAGCAAGGAAGCAATTTAAAACCTTGAGGGTCCTTCAAAAGCAAAAAGGCAGAGAATAAAGCAGATCAGCCAATGTTATGGCAGATAATCCATACACCTCGCACCTGTTCTTTCCCTCATTCCCCGTCTTTCTCTCTCCATCTCTCTTGCTGTACATCTTCTTTTTTTTTCCTGCCTCCGTTCTATCACTTTGTCACTCTCATTGCGGGGCAGGATAATTAAAGTTCTTTGATGCTCTACCTCTCCAACTACTTCACAGGGATAGAGTTAATGGAAGTCCCTGGCTTCTACCAGACCTTAGACTTTAAATTGAATGTCTCCACTCCATTTGAGAGCTGCAGGAAGATAAAAGGGCAAAGTGATAGGCTCTTTGCTTCCTGTTCGCAGAGCTCTAACTAGACAACTGGAGACACTTTAATGGTCACTGCTCTGCATCATATTCAATACAAATGAATACCAGTTGAATTAGAGTGCCGGTATAATGGGTGATTGTGTGGTGCGTGGCAACATGTATGTGCACTGATGTGTGGGCACTGGTACACGGAAGAGCGCTGAGAGTGAAATGGCTTCCTTTGAGATTTGAGTCTGATGGTTTTGGCTGGAAAATCGTCTGTCCACCGTCCTTGTTTCTCTTCTCTCAGGCTCTTATCTCATCCCAACATTTCTGAAGATGCCAAGCTGCCAAGAGAAAAAAAAAAAAAAAAAAAAAAAAGAAGGAAATCCTGGTGTCTCCAAGAGTGGTGCATTTTGTGAGTCCTGCGCTGTGCCAGAAATGTTACTTCTCATTTAGCTGTCTCCCTTCACTATATGCCGTTATCAAAAGCACAGTAGGGTTGAAGCGACAAACTGTCGGAAGCATTGTTGCCGTTCTACTACAGTAGGTGCCACTTCTGACTATGAAGTGGGCATAACAATCTTGTGTGCAAATGATGTGGGTGAGTATCTTTACTGTAAATATTGTACATAAATTGCTCCTTTTATGTGCGCACATGTCACAATGGATGGGTGGGTGGGGGGCGACAAAAGGGGGCAAGCCGGTGGCAGTGTGTGGCTTTGATGTATCCTTCAGCTCGAGCCGATAACGCAGACACACACACTACCTCCCCACATAAAGACACAAATATACACTCGTCAATTTATTTGCCTACGTACTTCAGCTGTGTGCAGCATCAAAGCGGCAGGCTGCTCCGCACTGACACCTCTTGACTGATTAGGAAAGCTTGCTTCTATTAGTGTAGGATGTGTCCAGTGTATAAAATGTGCACACAGATTTGCATTACATTCTCTTTTGAATGACAGCTCTAATCAGTGGCCTCTTATCTCCTTTTTTTTTTTTTAGATTCTATTTTTATTTGCCTGTGATGTTATGGTTCCCGATGAATCCTCCGCGGGATCAGAATGAACAAGCGCCCTCGTGCCCTGGCTGTCGGAGTACACAGGCTTGTTCTGCCAGAGAATACTCACTCCACAGTAGACCTCGTGACTTGTTTGCGCTCATTTCCCAAATCATTGTCAGTACAGAGATGTGGGTTAAGACCTCTACTTTGCTTTGGCACTGAGGTTTATGTGAGTGTATTGTCTAAATATCACCGAATGCACAAGAGTCCCCTCTTTGTCTTGAAGCCCGTGCAAGTGTTGAGCAAGTGTGGTGTAGGGGAGGCTGCACAGGGACATGTGTGTATGTGTACAACATGTTTTTTTTTTTTAAGGGTACATCCATACTGCCCGAGTCTGTGCGCATCTGGGTGTATGTGGGGAGGCTTTGAAGTGGATCCACGCAGGAGAATTGCTCTTGGCCACAGCACGGCTACGCAACACGGTGAAAACATGCACACAGACACAAATACATACACATATAGCATACATGTAGACACACACCGTTGGAGGCAGTTTTGAGACGGAGGAGCAACGGTATTCTGTACGACAGGAGAGTGGGCTGCAAAGCACCATACCTGCCAGCTCCTATCTAGTCGACAGCCTTCTGGAAACCAGACCTAACCAGACTCGCCAAGCTTGGTCGGTTAAAAAGCATGCGAGTTGCAATTCGGCACACGTACGCTCATTTCTCTGGTTTTCCCTGCTTATAAATTTTTGAAATATTACAGCCATCAGTACTGACATTATGGGCTTGCTTCATCATCTGCAGCAAAAGTTCCACAGCAAGTCAAGTATTTTCAATTTGTTGCAACAGCGACATGTAAACACTTCTGATTGTGATTGTGTCATAAGATTTAGACAGGTTTTAAAACAAGAACAGTCATACCACAAAAAGTCCTCACAAGTGAGACCCACGTGCGCACACGCTCAACACAAAGGTCAATACTGTAATTCCAGGCAGGGATCTGGGCCAAAATGTTAAGCCAAATCAACACCAAAGGTCTGAACTTTAACAAAGCCCGCTGGACAACAGTCTTAACCCCTCAATAAAAACCCATCTGCTCACTGAATCATCGTCCAGCGCACATCTCCCAGTGAGCCTCTTCACTTCATCAGCAACCGCCATAAGGATCAATACAGCACTTCAGTATCGATTCTGCATTCTGTGGTCAATGCCAGCTCCAATAATCACCTCTGTTCGCTCATCAATTACGCCGGTTCCTCTGCAAAAGGTTAGATAAGATGTTTTTTTTTTTGTTTTTTTTCCCCCACTAAGAATCACTGCCCAGAACCAGTAACAATAACTAAACGGATCCTAAGGAGAAAGATAATGAAGTCAGAGCGCGCCTCGTTTCATAGTGTCTGCGGCGCTTGTGATTGCACGCCTCGAACGAAATCCTAATCGGCGATGATGACCGGCCAGAATTGACGGATGGTGTGTTAACGCGCGCGTTTGTGAAAAAAGTTGAAAATGTTCTGTCAAGGAGAAATACTCTTTCAAGGGAATGTCATACAGGACCATATATCACGATCAGTAATTGTGTTTGGAGGCAAGAAAGTTTCCATACTTTGTCCTGGTTTTAAAGAAGACGTATTTTTGCTTTCTGTTACGTTAGTAAAGCAGAGAAGCGGAGCAGTCTTTTACACTGAGAACATTAAGGTCAGCTGAAACATTAATTCACTCAACTGTGTGAGTTATTTGAGCCCTAAACTCGCACACCCACCCACATACACACACACACACACACCCACACACATATACATAAGAATTTGACATTTGAAAACTGCGACTATGTTGTCTGGACTGGCACTGATATGTACACTATGGCATTGCAGTGGGGTGAATATCCGCTTCTCTTTCCTCTCCTCTAGTAGAGCCTGATAAGCTCTGCTCCGGCTTGGCCAGATAGACAGAACGGGGGCTGAGTATTTTTTTTTTTCCTTTTTTTTTTTTTCTGCTGTGTGTCCTAGATGTCTGCACACAGTGGCAGCACTGCGTTAATTCGCTCAGACGCTGTCACGAATGCGGCTCAACGTAGCCCGAGCCTGCAACTTGGCATGAGGGCAAAACGGAGGGGGAGATACAGAGGGAGAGGGAGAGAGAGAGAGAGAGAGAGAGAGAGAGATAGAAAGAGAGGGAGACAGATTGGACAGAGGGCTGGATAGAAAGAAAAGCAGAGATAAAACAAGAGAATTAACCAAGAGATAAAGAAGAAAAGACAACAGGAACGGATGGACAAGGGATAGAGATATAAACAGAACACGGGCTATTTATGAAAATGAATGGCTCGGGATGTTGGTTTGTGGAATTAACGCTGGTGACAAATCATGCGTGGGCATCAGTATTGAATTCCATTCAGGCGACACATGGCCGCATGCTAACGCCTATGGATCTGGGAGAGTGGTACTGTATCAGGATAAGCCTGTCTCTCTCTGCCGCATTCAGAGATGTAATCTGTACTGTATGCTGCCTATTCTAAGGCCAGGTCCCTTTTATGTTGGTCACTTCAATGGAGAAAAAGGAAAGTGAGCAGTGCTTGAAATGCAGAAACACAATGCAGTTTTATCACTTGGTAGCTAGGTAGATACCTGGACATCTAGGTAGCAGATTGTAAGGTAGCGAGACAGCTGCACAGATAGCTAGATACCGCAGATTTTCAATCACACTCGCAATAATCGCTTAACCTTTGAGTATTTAAGAGTGGATTAGCATAAATTCCATAAACTTGTTAATACCACACTGCAGAGAGAATCAGATCTTTATTTATTTCAACACAGCTCATATTAGATTCAGGTGTGTGTTTCAAATTGTGCTCTACTTTCTAAGTATATTTCATGATATTATAGTAAAATTTGTCTCTGTTGCCTGATTTGCTTTGGTTTTAATTTGCTGCTGATGCATCTTACCTGTTGTAGTTTGAAATAAATCCACATTACCACAGCACTAATGAGTACGACATATAACAGTCACGTCATGTTCATCATTCTGCTGCTAAAAGATAAATATATTGATTTTCAATCACTTTAACTTTTTTGATCGCTGTTAAGATACTGCTAATTTCCTGTAAAGATGTTTCACATTAAAAGCCTTCCATCAGTCCAAATGGCATAATCTTGGTTTTACATGAAATATCTGAGGAAAGTGTTTCTGTTAAATGACTCAACTATGTTCTCACAATATGAAATCAGTATTTGGAGTTTTAAATCATAAGAAATCTACCACATGCTTTTAAAAGCGCAGATAATTCCAGGCCCTGTACATATTTTCAGCTGACCTTTATTAACTTTTATGAAGTGAGAGTTTATGGCAGCAAGATACATAGCTAGAGAGAGAGATGGCAGAGTAGCTAGATGGAGACAGATAAATAGATTGATTTTGCAATGTTGAAAGAACGGAATAGCAGGCCTTTTGTTGGATAAATCTGCTTAGTTTACAGTCAGCACTGATAAGGGCAGGCGGAGGTAAGAGTGGAATAAAGATCAAATGTGGTGGCTAGAGGACAGCCATAGAGAGGAGAAAATCAATTAGAGGGAGAGAGCAAGGAAGAAAGAGAGTTTTTGCATGTGTGTGTGGTTGTATCATCAAGTTCACAGCACTGGGAGAGGAGTTGAGTGATTTTACGTGAGTGACGGACAAGAGAAGGGGAAAGTAGAAGAGCGGTGACTCATCTCTGGGCGCAGATACGGTAGCAGGTAACGGTAACAGCTTGCAGTGCGTTTGTTTACATCCAGAGTATATACACCTCACAAAAGACCACTCTCTTCATGGGCGCACACTTCATCCTGCAGCTCCTAAGTAGATTACAAGCACGAACCCTCTCCTCCGTCTACAATTCAATCTGCTCTTCATCGGAAAGTAGAACCGGCACATTACAAAACAAAGAGACAGACGTAAAGATAAACACGTGCAGCAGAGCACGATACGTGAACCACAATAATCTCTTCTTCAATTCAACCTGCGTCTTATACAGTAAGCAGAGGAGGCACACTTTCTCACACACACACACACACACACACAGACACACGGTCAGTATCAAGTCAGAGTCAGCATCTTCAGATATAGCAATGTAGATAATGGCTTGGCATGCTATCATTGCTGTGATTAATCCTTCGGCCTGCTTTTGAGCACTTGATAAATCAAATCAAGGAAACACCCACTCCCACCAACCCACCCACGCACTCACACACACAGACACACACAGACACACACACACACACACACACTGAAACAAGCATTCATGGAGTAATGAGCGTCTAATCAATCTTACTCAAGCGGGGCGGTTGCAGTTTCATCCTGCCAGCGAGGCTGAATTGCTTCATGCACCCTTCATTCTGACAAATATGGGACATATATTGTTTACATCTACGGTGCACTAGGGGGCTTTTGGGATCCATATGAATTATCCATATCCGCTAAATGCCCTGTAAAACAGGATGAATCACAGGTTAAGGCTCGCTAAGGCTCAACCGGTTATGTAAGACTCGAGTAAAGAAGAGGTCCGCCTCCTTTTCTTCCTATCTCTCTTACTCTCGTATCTTTTTATGTTAATTCCTCCCGTTTATTTTACACTCAGGATTGCAGCAAAATTAAAAACATGCATTTCTTACTGTGGATGTACAAAGCGGTACTTATGGTTCCAAGCTTTCCGCATAGTTAGAGAGAGGCAGCTACAGCGAGGCAGCTCTCTGTACAATAAACAAGAGGTCAAGGAGTGGGGGAGAAAAACACTCACGCCCTCTGACCCGCTCTTAAACTTGTGACCGACTATGGCACAATATTGGCCATCAGAGAAGGCTAATGATTCCCGAGGGAGCACTGGTGCTGTGTATAGGAGCCTGCGTGTGTGCAGTGTGGAGTGCTGTGCTCTGAGGAGGCGCGGCTGAGGTGGCAGAGATTTGAAGCATGTGTCGGTGCACATGCGCGCCCTCGCTGATGGTGTCGGTGCGCGACTTAAACACATATTTATTTGCAAAATGTGGAAGTGCGTAAGCAAATTTCTTTAAAATTCTCAGCCAAAAATAAAATGGAAATCAGCTCAACTATTTTTATGTGCAAACAATTAGGAGGATGTGACAAGATTGCATAATTAATTGAGCACCAGTAACTGGTGTCTTTAATCAGCCAGTATGGTGATTACAGAGGTGTGACATGCAACAAGGGGTCCCCATCTGGACTCAAAACAGGGACACTGTGATTAGTTACAGCCCCACAGACACTTGAACCGTTTTTATTGTTGAATTTTGAGCAGGTGAGGCAGGTAATAGTGAGTGGCAGCATTACATGAATGTACGTCTACAGAAGAAGAAGCAGAAGTGTTTTTCTAAAATTATTTTGCAGGTCAGAAAAAGTTCACACAATCAGAAAATTGGTCTACAATGATGCCTCTGTTTGTACAAGATTTAGCAGAGAAGAAACCGGAAGGTTTTGAGAAATCACAAATTTTGAATGTCTAGACTGTGCCCGTGGCCATGAATCCAGTGTCCTCCACAGCACAGCAGCACAAGCTGTAACACTCATTGTAAAACAGGAAATAAGGGTATCAGGCTGGGAAACAGCATTTCCTCTCAGTTTTTTTCCTGTGTGATGTGTGGACACATAAATGTGAATTCTGCTACCTGTCCACCTCTTCAGACACATCCTCCTAGAAGTTATTTTACAGGCTGTGCATGTCAGGAAACATCACATGCATGTCAGAACACCCTCATTGACCCATCAGCCTGCCCAATCAATTCTCCCTACAGGTGTTCCTTCATAGACTCTGTCAAAATTGGGTTCATGCCGGCTCGCTCTGCCCCTGCCTGCCTGCCTGTCTATCTCTCTTTCTGGCTGGCGGTGTGTCCATATTAGTGGTGCTAGCAAGATGATATCATGTTTCCGGCTGGCCAGCAAGCCTCTTAGCCAACCCTGACTGTCTGTTTGCTAAGGGACTGCAGGAAGTCCCAACGCAATATCCACTCGGTGCGTCTGGGCAAGCCCATTAGCTACTTTAGCCTGGACTAGAGTGGGTCGGAGAGGCTATCCCAATCTCTCTTTCTCTGTCTGCCTCTCTGCTGTACCTCTTCTGTACACCCTCTCCATCTTCCTCTCACCTTATCCGCCACCTCTCTGCTATCTCTCTTTCTTTCCAAATAGTTCTCTATCTCTCTGTTGCTTATTCACTCTTTACATCGCCATGCTTCGTTTTCCCTCAGCAATTTTTTTTCCACTCCCTTCCATCGTGATAAACCACAATGAAAAAGAAATACTGCATTGGAAACCCGGCAGAGCAAAAGATATTTATCCAGTCCTTGCAGGGCAAGATGGAGGGGATTACAAATATTATATTTACTTGGCTGTAAACATATTTATCAGGGGATGAATTATCTATTGGTTGTGCATGTGTCTGCAAAAACATTTTTTGTCTAGATGCTCGGTCCCAGCTCTGCAGTGCTGAGAAGTAACAAAAATCACCTTTGACATGGTGCTATGCTACTGTCTAAGCTTGCAAAAACATGCAGTGCATTTAGTCATCTAAAGCTTTACCCATGCAAATATGGGACATATGTAGGCTAATTACTACTTAGGTAACCTCATATTGAAAGGAAGTCATTAATTTTGTTTCTTTTGAAATACTTCATTTCTACTATGACACACTATACCATTAAACTATTAAGACAGCCCATTAACCCTAAGGTGAATATGAAAATAACTGACATTATGAATCATTGTGGATGGAAGTGCTCCATCTTGCTGCCAATAGCACCAAAAGCCTTTCTCAGAGGATCAAAAATCAATCACTGAAGTGCTAATTACTGCCAAGAGACACATCCTGGAGAGAGGTGTTAGTGTGACAACGAAAGAGGTAGGAGGAAGGGGGGTGGGGGGGTGCGGGGGGGGGTGGGGTGGGAGCGTCATATACTCTACATAAATCATTAATCCCCTCTGAATGACCCCTCAAGGTCAAAGTTTTCAGTGCAAATAATATCCCGGTGACTTCAGTGAAGCGAGCCAGCCCAGATGAGCGACTCAGTCGTGTGGTGTCACGTGGTGAGCGGCGGAACTGAGTGAGAAAATGAACTATTTGAAATGTGTTCTCAAGTCTTTTCTTTTCTTTTTTTTTTTTTTTTGATGGAGACCATAATGAGCTCTGAGAGAAGTCAGCAAAGACTGCCAGGGCCGGTGAGCCACCTATTAGTTAACCATATGATGTCACTGTAGGTCCCATTTAACATGTTTCATGACCTCCACAGGAAACCTCAGTTCTGTCAGGTCTCTGGAGGTGCCGCCGCCGTCTCCATGGAGACAGACGTGACAGAAGGGGCACAGCTATTCAAACTAATTGGCAGTGGGATCAACACTAGAAAGAGTAACTGTTCTACTACGTCCACATTTGTGGAGTGAGTGATAATGGGAAAAATCCTTCCAAAAAAAAAAGAAATGATTTCATTAAAAAAAATGGCTGAATATTAAGAAAAATATAAAAAAGGAATTAAATATGAAATATCTATAGGCTTGGTTCAATTCATGCTCATACGATTATTCATTTGCATCAAGAATGGAGCTACAATCAGTAGGGGTTTGTTCAAATGAATAATCATTTGATGGATAATTATGAAACGTGTTCAACTACTTCCTGTTGGAGCCACAGTCATAATTAGATGAGCTAGAGAGCATAAATATAATTAATAACCCAAGGCTGGAGTGACCGAGGAGGGGGTATAAAAGCAAGCACTGAGTTTCTGGAGGATGAGTTTGCGAGGATAGAGTTTCCTCGTTGTATTTGCAGAGCAAGCTGATTTAGGAAGAAGAAAAATACAGTGAAGCAAAGAGTTTTGGAGAAAACAAAAGATGTTTATCTATATGGTGGGGAAGAAAAGAACTTATGAGCAAAGAGGGAAAGTCGGAGAGAGAAAGCAGAGGAAGGTAAAAAGTGAGGCTGCGAGCTGAGCAGGCATAAAAGTGAGATAAAGGTCAGGATGAGAGGGAAATGCGGGAGAGGAGCCACTGCGATGTCACTGTCACCTCATTAACGTTTTCAACTTTGTTTTTTCACGGTTTTGTTTTATTTCATTCTCTCCTCTGCTTCCCCTCTCCTCTCCTTTCCTTTCCTCCTCCTTCCTCACCTTCTTTCCTTCCTTTCTGGCAGCCCGAAAAACACTCTTGTCTTTTGCCAAGATACGTATAATGCTCAAGCTTGTGAGGGCAAAAAGAGGGGCAGAGATTGCAAAAACCTAAAATAACCACATAATTAAGTCCCTCAAACAGCTTTTCTTATCGATTTGCTGTCCTGAGCATAAACAGGGACCAGCAAGAAAAGTTAAAAAAAGAAAAAAAAGAAAAAAAGAGGGCAAGAAGTCAAGCGAAGAGGAGCAGGATGAAGAGGGAAGGAAGGCAAGCGAGGAAATGTTTTCAAATGAGAATCCAGCTTGCTGCGTCTTACAGACACGGTGGAAAAACACCAAGTCTACCAAAGGAATCTCTTCCTCTTCTCCTCTATCCCTCAACCATCTTACGCCCCTTGTTCTTCACTGTTTTTTTGTTTTTTTTCTCCATCTAATTCTGCAGCCATCATGAATAGCCAGAAGGCAATATCATTTAAGTCTACCAAATGTGCTGCATTACGCCTGCACACTTACGCACACCTCATCAAGGTAGACAGCAACACAAAGCGCACAGTGCTCCTGGTTCATCGGAATAATTTATATACGTGCTGCATATGGGAAAAGTTATTATGCAGCCGCTGCACCTGGCCCAATACATTTTACACGAGACTGAGGGGTCAAATACATTTTTCATAACTTCAGCTGTGACAACACAAACCGTTCCAGTATGTTGACATGCTATCTCCACCAGCTACTGAACCGACTGAGAGGGAAAACGAACACTTTGCCATTTGGAATTTGCAGCTATTTCTTTTGCCCTTGTCACAATTTGAAAAATAATTTTCAACTATTGCCCTTCGTATACTCTGGGGTAATAGTGACAATTTCACAGTTAGCATTTTTCACTGGAAGCACATTACACTGGTAGCCAGGGAGATTTAGTGCAGTCACTTGTGGCTAATGGTTTCTGCCACTTAAAAGGAAGATTCCCCTTGCCACTGTCGCCAAGCGCTAGCTCATGGTGGGAAGTGTTGGGTCTCCCCATGAAAAGTGCCCCGACTTTTTTTGCTATGATTTGGCACGATATAAATAAGATTTGACTTGGCTTGACTAATGGTTCACATTTTTTCCCTTCGGTTTCAATGCGGGTACATGATTGAACGAAATTTGCTCTACATAACTGATAACAAGACTAGCAGGTTAAAGTCATGCTTGCAACTTTGTGATGATGTATTTAGGCAAACGGGGCTCTGCGCTACATGCTAACTTCAGGATGTTAACATGCTCACAACACGACAATGCTAACATATGGCAGATATAATGTTTACCATGATCACTATATTTGCTCAGCATGTTAGAATGCTAACATTTGCTAATTAGCATTAAACTCGAAGTAAAGTAGAGGAATTAGATTTGCAAACTGAAACTGAAACATGTTTCCAGTGCTTGAGAGTGAAGTAGTGCTCCCATTCTACATGAGGATACCTAAAGTGAGCATATAATATATTTATAGAAATATTTACCACTCCACAGTCTGATTCAAAGTTTCAGTAAAATCGTTTCGCATTAGAATTTGTTCACCTTCTTTTCAATTATTCTCGCGGCAGCAAGAAGAAGCCGTTCTTTAGTTAGACTAAGTGCCAATACTGCCACTTTTCCCTTACAGTGACAAGGGCCCGAGGAGGAAAAACAGCAGACTCAAACTAAAAATGTCAATCCTTTGATAATTTGTGAATGAAAAGAGGGATTTGATGCAGTCTTTATTCAAATCACAGAGCCAAAGCTTACCTCAGAGAAAAATACGACAGCATCTCAGCCTCCCTTCCTCCCTCCATATCAACCTTCTCAAGACTTTACAGTACAACACAGGTCCACTCTATGTGGACGACGGTGTTTCCAAAGCCACCCTCTGCAAGGTGATCCTGCATCAAAAGGCTGCTACACACCCACACACACACACACACACAGACAAACCGTACACACACTCTCTCTCTTTCATTCTCCTTAAGTGCTAAGGGCAAAGCTTCAAAGCAAACCACTCTCACAGTTGCTATTTAGTTGACTCATTCACTTTTAAACAATGTCTGCTCAATTTATTGCAGAGCAACAATGCTTTTACTATCACTTGTAGTCTACCCTCTGCCCATATATTCAATGCACGGTATTACTTGAAGCAGCTACTGTGGGTGGAATTACTACGTGTTATAGTAGAGATATTTTTGTTTAACTTCAATACTGAATAATTGATATAGTAGGTCAGTTGTCTGCATCTTAACACTGACTTCAAGCTGCCACAGGGAACATGGAAAATATACTGAATAGTGTTTATTTCAGTCCTATTCGTAAACAAACAACCAAAAATACACATCCCTGAGCACATACACTGACACTGACACTTGTGATAAAATGAAGAAATCACCAGAGAGTTTGTTGTTCGGTGAGTCAAATCAAAAGTTTCAATATCGAGGAAATAGTGTCTAATGAAACAGAACATATTATGCTTTTAGTAACTTATTACTGTTCCTGCACCATCCAGAGGACAACTAATGAAACACTGACTATTGAGAAAGTGTTTTTTTTTTCTCAGTTTGGTGATACATTAAAAAAAAAAAAAAAAAAAGCAAAAATAAATTGTTATTGGATATTCACGCCTTTGGCTCTCTGAACACATTCCCTTATTT
Organism: Seriola dumerili; assembly: GCF_002260705.1. Classification (NCBI taxonomy): domain Eukaryota; kingdom Metazoa; phylum Chordata; class Actinopteri; order Carangiformes; family Carangidae; genus Seriola; species Seriola dumerili. The sequence goes on from NW_019174280.1 coordinate 6,489,535, forward strand.
ATGAATACCTCCGCTCTGTTTTGCCCTAACAGAGAGGATCACTCCTAGTCACTGGCTCTAATTAAGAGTTTACATACGCAGAGGGTGCAAGTCCCCAGGGTGTGTTGTGTTTGAGTGTGTGTGTGTGTTGTTGGTGTGTGACTGTATACATAAAATATGTACACATGTATCATGCCTGCTTGTGTTGAAGTGTGTGTGTAGGTGTGTGCACGTTCTGTACAGTATGTGTGTGTGTGTGTGTGTGTGTGTGTGTCTACAGAAGTGAGCAGTAGCATGTATCTGTTGTGTCTGTATGTTTTCTTCCAAGGTCTCCTCTGAATCTGTAATTACAGTCACGCCAAAACCAGGGTCAGTCTGTTGCTGCTGAATTGTAAATAGGCAATACACTCACACACGCAGGCACGCACATGCGCACGCACACACACACACACACACACACACGCACGCACGTACAGTAACGAGCCTCCTAATCTCCTGATTTTATCCTCTCTTATCTCACTCTGAACTGAGTCACCACATTCTGCATGCAAATTTACACAAGAGTCAACCAGAACCAACCTCAACCCACTAATATACCGTTACACAGCTCTGTGGTATATGATGCATACTGTGATGTGGCTGATAATAAGAGCTTCTCGTGCTCATAGTATGTGGATAAAAAAATATATAATTTGTGCAAAAAGCTGTTTTATCCACAAACCAGACTCCATGTAAAAGAAATCAATATTTTAAATGAATCAAATAGACAGAAATAATGTCATATATGTCAGACAAACATAATCTACAGTGACTTCCTTCCTCCCTCAACCTTAAACAGATTAAATGAGAATGAGTCCGTATTAGCATAACTGGATAAAACTGATGACAGCATAAATCAATCAGTGCGCTGCTTTCTGATTTACTGGAACGAGCATCATACCTATGGCTTTTCTAAATGGCTGCCACCCAGTCCCTGGCCAGACCCTCGTACTTTGTATGGGTTGCACATTCCACATTAGTAATGCAGATCCTCTCTCTCTCCCTCTCTCTCTCTCTCTCCCCCTCTGCCTGTCAGGCTCATCTGCTCCAATAGCCCTCAGTGTGCTAAAAATGAGCCCTCGATGTGTTAAAAGGAGTCAAGCAAAGACCTGGCTCAAATATATTTTTCAAACAGATTCGACCCCCCCCCCCCCCCCCCCCCCCCCCCCTACACCCTCACCCCCCCCCCCCCCCCCCCCGCCCCCCGCCCCCCACCCCCCCCACCCCCCCCCCCCACCCCCCCCCCCTGGCAGGATTGATTGATCTGGTGTGGCACAAAGGCACAGACTAGATTGTCCCAGATGCTGCAAATGCAGAATTTAACAAAAGGCCCCCCTAAATCTGGCCTGTTGTTTTTTTGTTTTTTGTTTTTTCTTTTTCAGGTATCTTTTGCGTTATGTTAAAACATTCTTCAGTGGTATTTGTATCAAGATTATAACCCAGCAGTGTTGCAACAGTATCATAAGCAAGCGTCTTGGTTTCCCCCTTGGTTTACACATGGTATTCTGTTGATAATTCAATTTTGTTCAAACGATGTTGCTGTCACTTTTCATTATAATGACAACCTGAAAATGCAAACAAGATTTAAAAATAAATGGGTTTTTTTTGAGAGTTTAGAAAGAGTTAAGCCATTCACTGAAGGACTGGTAATTGCAGCACAACAGTATAAGAATTTGATAATAAAAAAGGATAAATACATTTTTAAAATAACAGTCACCTAATGACGCCATGATAACACATTACAGCTGTGGAAAGCATGGACTTTGTACTGCCAGAGAACCTGAAGATCCTTCAGCTGATATCTGTGTAGCCGCTAATGGTTCAAATACATCACATTAAGTACCTATAAAACAAAAGTCAATATTGAAAAGGCATTTGATCACCAGTGCTAATCCTCCCTCCTGGGTGTGTACGTTCAATTGCAGTGAAGGAAAATCTTGTGCTGCTGTTAGAGGAGATAACAGATGCGTGAAATCCTGCATGGACATTTTTAAACAGGGTTATTAAATTTTCAGTCAACTTCAAAAAGCCAGATGTCATAGTGCATTTTGTTGAACAGAGACCGAACATGGAAGAGGACAAGCCCCTTGACAAAAGTGGGGGAACAGTAGCACTCTTATTTAAGATGAGAAAAAACCATCGTCCATTTGTTCGTGCCATCAATCATCAGTTACAAGGTGGGATCATGGTAATTCAGAGGAGCTGCTTGCTCCTCAGTTGATAGAGTCACTGTGGGTGTTTTGCTTGTCAGTGCCTTTCACTGACAATTAAACCTATAATCTCATAAACGATATACAGCTCCATGATGCAGAGCTGCTGTCAACTATCGTTAGCTTGTGGTGCTGTGGTGGAAGGAAGAGTGAGAGGGAGAGCGGGGAAGAAAGACAAAGACAGAAAGAAAGGGACCGTGGGAGGGAGGAAGTGAGTGAGTCAGTTACAGAGAGAAGTAAGTGATAGAGAGCTTGCTACAGATGGCTCCTTTTGACTCTGATCAGTCATGATGATAAATAGACAGAAAAAGGGAGGAGGGAGAGAAAGAAGCAGGAGGCGAAAAGGTGGTGATAGGACTCACCATGGCCGGCTCGTAGTGAGGCTGGGGAGCGGTATATGGACACAGGTGGCAGGTGGTGCCTGGGCCCCTGAGGGCCCTGCGGGTGATCAGGTCGGGGCAAGGCAGGGGGCAGGGGGGCTCCGGGGGTAGGGGACAGGAGATGGAGGTCTGAAGATGAGGGGGAGCCCCAGGCAGAGCCCAGCACCATCCATCCCACTGCCAGAAGCAACATCCAGAACAGCTGGCCCTCTTGGGGCTTTCCTTTGGGCAGCATGCTTCACGCCCCCCCCCCCAACTGGATATTTAAAAGACAGTAAAGCAGATGTGCAAGGATCTCAGAAAAAGTGACCTTCCTGTAGCCAGGATACAGCAGCAAACTCCATAGCAGAGAGAATTCGACACAAGCTCCTTGTTAATGTAAGATCCAGCAGTTCCCCTCCAAACAAAATGCAGCTCAGGCTTGTCTCCTGGACTCCACTCGGAGGAAGGCAGCAGATCTCCCGCTGGTCTTCGTTTGCTTGCTGGTTTTTCTCTTTGAACCAGAATCCAATATGTCTTTACTTTCTGTTCTCGGTAGGATCACCCTGTGGCTTTTCCTTTGATGACCATGTAGCCCGCTTGTGTGTGTGTGTGCAGGCAACGAGCGAGATTGTGCATGCACGCTCTCGCAGGCGACACCTGGAATGTGTCCCCGTGCGCCCTTCTTCACCTGCAGGCGCAGCGTGAGTGACAGGAGGGGGAACAACCTGCGCTGCAGCCTTCTGTCCGCTTGCTCCGCTTCGTTCTGCTCTGCACAGCTCCGCTCTGCACAGCTCCGCTCTGTCAAGCCACAGATAATACACAGCCTCGGCTATGAGACTGAGGAGGAGGGAGAGACGGAGGGAGGGAACAACAGAGATAGACGAAGAGCTCCAAACACTCCGGCACGGACAAACTGTCAGCTTTCTGTCTCTCTATCGTCTCGGCAGTAACACACTCCCCGCTCCCTCACAGTTTGGCTACAGAATCTCAAGGCAAGGTGAAGATCCCCACTCGTGCTTTATATCCGTCTTTAAGTTCGGATCCAATATTTGTCTGACTTTTTTCCCCCTCTTTCTCCAGCCCTTTCTTCTTTTCTTTTCTTTTTTAATGTCCCTAGAGAAGTGAAGTGGTCTGGCTTGTTAACCCAGAGAGACCCAGACTGATAGCTCTTTGTATTACTCCACAGGAGAAAGAGACAGATTTGCAGACAGATAAAGGAAGAGAAAAGCCAAGGAGAAAGAATCGGATGAGAAAATGAGAAACTGCTGGGAGGGAGCGAGATGGTGAGGTGGGGGGGAGTGAGTGAGGATGGGAGAGTGGGAGAAAGAGAGAACGGAGGAGAGAGAGAGAGAGAGAGAGAAAGAGAGAGAGTTAGGAAGAGAGGATGAGGGCTCAGGTGAAACTAAGTGAAGATGATGGGGCAGAGGCAGGCAGGGAGGGAGAGGAGGGGAGGGGAGGGGAAGGGGGCGGGGAGAAGCGGCAAGTGGGCCAGCCTATGCAAATCCTCCCCGAGCAGCGAGCAAATCAGGGAGGCAGGCAGCCACTGCAGAGGAGTGGGCTGCCTTTGGTAGCAGGGAGAGGAGATGTGAGGGAGGGAAGAGAGGAGAAAGTGAGGGAATGAACAGTATGGGAGAGAGAGATGAGAGAGTGAGGGAAAAATTGAAAGGGATGCATAATAGTCATGCTACTAGCATGGTAGCATGGCATTCCTGGGATCACATTTTCGAACCTAGCTCGGGGGGAACGTGGTGTCACTTCCCCCCTGCAACAGCATGTGACCTCTCCCTCTATGTTTTGATGGTTCTGAAAGCCTATTGAAGCCAAACCACTGAACTGAAAAAAAAAAAAGATCCATGCATTATGCACACGGCAACAGATTTAGTGAATTTCAAAAGGGTGAAATCTCTCCACACTCAAATAGAAATGACAGAGAAGAAAGGCTTCTAGTCCCTGTTCTGTCAATCTTTGAGGCGGGGGGGGGGACTGTGTCTAGGCCTTGGGAGGAATGAACACTCAAAGTCAAATTGTAGTTTAATCATATGGCATTTCAAAACGTAATTTGATTTGACACGAGTTCAGTATTTCGCTGCTGACCTTCTGAATTACACTGAAATATTCCAAAATGACAAGAGACATGCGTGTTCACGTACAGAGCGACGGCACCGATGTGCTGTAAGTGAGGCGAAACTTTCCATATGTATGACTCATTGTTAGCTTTGAGGAGGCACTGTGCACAGCCCCTGCACAGCTCCAGCTTTACTGTGTTTCTTTGCATTTGTCAAGATGTCCCTTCATTTTTTTTTTTTTTTTTTTCATTTAGGAGGAGTCCTTATCCGAGACACCCGGGGGCGCAATAATTGTACTGCTTGTTGTGAGCACAGAATACGGAGATAATGTTTCATGGGCAAATGAACGACAGAGGAGGGAGGACATTCTGACATCCATTGATCCATGTAAAAGGCAGACAGCAGTCAGGATCAGAGAATATTTATGATAAAGAATGAATATCTTTGCCATTGTAAAGCAAAGTGGTGCAAATATATAAGTGCACATATTGTGAATTGGAAGATCTAATTTATGTATTTGTGAGTAGTTTTACAAGTACTGCTGAAGCTGCTTTTTACTACTAATACTCAGATTACTCTATCTTTCCTTTACAGTGCATAGGTATACACATAGTTATATAGTTTTTCATGTGCCCGTTGGAGATATCTTTTCTCTGTGCCTCAATAAAGCTGGAGTTGAATGAAATTCTGTTTCTGGTGCACACAGCATTGAAAAATTACATCTAAAAAATGTAACAGTGACATCTCTTTCCAGAACCTGTGTCCTCTACACTCTGGATAACCCACAGATTTTGTTGTCGACAGTTTTCAAAGAGACTATTTCTTTGATAGAGAAGTTCGGGTACCTGCAAACTACAAGCAAAACTAGCTACCACCAAAAGTATGAAAATAGATTTTTTTTTATTTTCCAGGTTAAGTGATGTTTTGAACATAGTAGTTTCAGGAGATTCCCTTTTTCATTTTGAGGGTATGTTTTTTTTTCTAATCCATTCATTTTATTTATATAGTGCAGAAGAAAAATAATTTTGTGAACATACTGTGAGTATTTTTGCAGTTATACATTCACCAGTTAGTTTACATCTAATGCCCTTAAATATTATATTTCTGTCTAACCTATATTTATGACCAATCGGATTTTGATTAAAATATTGCTCACTCATGATTGGTGCTGGGAAGTATGTGACATCACGTTTTTACAGCTCGGCCCCGCCCACATCAAACCAGTGAGGGGAGCAAACAGAGCAAAAAAAAAACAAAACTGAAATCTCTTATGTGAAACAACCAAAACTGTTCTTTGGCAGAAAACATTGCGTTTATGTACTGTAGCACACTGTCACTCATGGTTAAGAAGGTGATTGAGGGCCTTTGATTTTACATTTAACACGGCAAATGAACAGGAAATTTAATTGCCTTTTACAAAAGAATTTCAGCAATTTTTTCTCTCTGTGCATCTTTAGTTAACACAGCTACATTTTATCTTGAGTGAGGCTTTGTTGTACTTTTCCATGTGAAATAATTAGTGGCTTGGTAGAACAGTCTCCAAGTAAAATGTGAACTAGTGGTGCAGAGCGGATTGAGATTCAACAAGACCATGGTCTTTAATACTGTATATCACCATGAGAGTGCTGTCTGGGCTTAATATATCATCACAATGAAAATTGAATTTGCATGCAATTTCACTAAGGTTCATCATCTAGCCACTTTTTTGGCGAGCAGATTCTTTTATTTTTACTCTGAGGATGCAGCTTGAGCTAGAGCTCTGCTGCAGCTCTGTTTGCATGTCTGCTCTCAGGGTACGCTGACTGTCATTCTCACCCTGAGAGTCTGATCTCTTATGAAGAAAGCATAACAGAAGCTGAAAAGCCGAACAAAGAGATGCATCATCTCTGACATTTCATCCAAATTATCTGTTCTTGTCAATCTTTTTTTGCACGTGTGAATAAAGATGGCAAAGAATTTCATCATCTTTTAATTTTCAAAATTATTTAATTTTTATACCTAGCAAGCCACGGTGGGTGTTTTCTGGGTGTTTTTTTTTGGAAATGTTTTGCTTACACCTTATTGAAAAGCTGAGATCTTGTAAATTTAAGAACATATGCATCCTCTCAGGTTCCAATTAATACCTAAAAATGAAGTGATAGCATTACGAATTACAGAATGACAGAGGATGAACTGCTAAATTTATGATACCGATTTTAGTCTAAGCTTAATTGCAACTTGATCTAGTGCTTTTTGTCTTGGCACAGTGCAGCACTCCGAAACACCCTCAAGGTTTAATGCTGGGTAATAAGCTGCACTACTTATATTTAAGAGAATCTTATTTCTGTTTCTCTTTGGCGAAGACGATAGTCAAGCATAAGCAGGAAATGGCTCACTAAGTATATTAAGTTTGAATGATCATTAATATCAATTTACATGGCAGGTTTATGAATACAAATACACCTGGCTGCGGACAACTTTGAGAAAACGATTCACATATGTAAATTTTTCTCTCCACACTTTAAAAACACATGTACTGCGTCGGTGTATAGAAAAGAAGAGCAATATGTCATCTTGATCATTACCCTCCCTCCTCTACAGCTAAAGTGGACCATCCAGAAAGTGGTTATTCTCTTTATTACTCAGTACATGAGAGTGAGCAGCTGATCTGCAATCTTGTTCAAACGACCCATCAGGGTGCTCGGCCTTTCAGCGGGGAATTCAGGGGCATTTATGCTGCAAATGGAGGCTCTCGCTTTTCTCCACGCCAGCCACAACAGCCGCTCGGCAACCGGGCTCCCTCATTTGCTTACATACACATACACACACACACACACACACACACACGCATAAGCAAAACGGGCCACCTGTACAGTATGCACACACTCATGCATACAGTAGCCACCGCACAAACTGATGTTCTATTCCTGAGCCACACCCGATGCTCAGAGTCTGAAATGCTGTGTCTTCTGTTGCAAACTAGTCAACCAATAAGAATCTTGGGAGCGTGGAGTCTCATGCTGACTTGGTAATGAACCCCTCGTCAGGATCAGGGCTAATTAGTGTTTTACATTCTGATTTCTCCGCGGTGTCTCTCTGTGACAGATGAAGTCTGTTCTGCCTGCCCTACACACAGGCAATTGGAGCGCAAAACATCTTAATGTCACAGAGGAGTGGGGACACAGAGGAGAGGAGGAGATGAAAACTCTTAACTCTATTAACCTAAACTCCTAATTCACAACTAAAAACGTATCAGTCCAAGACAGGACATTCAGATGACGAAGTGACCGCTGTGCGAGCACTGAATGTGAAACTTGGTCATTGGTAGTTCTGCAACTAGTAATTATTTTCATTATAAATTAATGTGTTGATTTTTTAATTAATCACATATAGCGAAAAACGTCCATCACAATTCCCCGGAACCCCATGCTGATGGGTTCAAATAGCCCGTTTTGTCTCTCCAACAGTCCAAAACCCAATGATATTCAAATTACAATGATTTAATACAGAGAAAAGAAGTAAATCCTTATAGTTTAGGAGCTGGGCTCAGTAAAAGTTACTTCTGTTTAATGAACTCTATTAACCTAAACTCCTCATTCACAATTAAAGACGCATCAATCCAAAACAGGACATGGCTACCTCAACTGACACAATAATCACTGTGCGATCGCTCAATGTGAAACTTTAGTTATTAGTATGGCTGCAACTAATAATTATTTTCATTATGAATTAATCTGTTGATTTCTTAATTAATCCATTCATCTCTAAATCAGTATAACACCAGATATATTGAAAAAATGTACATCACAATTACCTAGAACCCCCACAGTGACGTGTTCAAATAGCAGGTTCTGTCCCAACAGTCCAAAACCCAATGATATTCAATTTACAATGATTTCATACAGAGAAAAGAAGTAAATCCTTATATGTTAGGAGCTGGGCTCAATAAATGTGACTGCTGTTTAATTATCTGTCTACTGACAGTCGGATGAGGGAAAAAAAAAAGAAAAAGGATATTTGCATTTTAATAAAAGGAAAATTCATTTTAGAATGAGAGCGCATCTGCTTATAAAACACAGAGTAGTTGATGGTTAAAAGTAAGTGATATATAAATCTGACTTTCTTGTTGTTTGTTATGGTACCTGAACTATGATTATCGAGAGGAAGGCAAATCCATCTGGCTGCGTCCAAGGTTAATTCAATGTTCTCCAAGGTTTGTTCTTCCAGTTTCCTCCATTACGTCTAAAATAACTGCTGGAGTGTGATGTTTCAACATCCATGCACACACATGCAAACAGCTCCAAACTTCTGCTGGTTTTGAAGTGACTGGCTTTAAAGGAGGATTGACAGAGGACAAAGAGCGTTGCTGGATATTTGGAGCATCACAGGCCGATGCCAGAGACACAAGAGGCGCTCCCACGTGAACTGCGACAATATCGACAGCAATACAGTAAACAGCATTTGAAGCCGTTTTTCAAGTCAGCTTCGCTTCTCCTCACCAAACCACGTCTGCGTGCGCGTGTGTGTGTGTGTGTGTGAGAGTGTTCGTGTATTTTGAGAGCTGTTGTTTTATCTGCCACTCGGCATTTCACATGCGCCGCTGCTGTTAATCCTTTGTACTTCCAAGTCAGAGGAATCGAGCTGCTTCATTTCCAACACAGGCATCAAACCTTTGTTTTTTTAAAAATATGCCGAACACACAGCCATATTTGGGAACAGACTTTTAGAGATGGAGGAACATCTAAAAATCTAAAGCCCCACTAGCAGCCCCTAGAGGCTGCACTGTTTGCTACAAACCACAACACAAGTGTGGGAGGGAGCAAGCATCATACTTTCGCATCTCTTAAAGTAGTGGAATAGAAATGTGAAATTTGTCCTGATGATGGAGCAAGAGGAGAAACATTGGGATCATTAGTGTCGCCTTGGGAATATAATTGTCAACGTAATGTCCCAATTATATAAGACATAAGTGTGCAAAGTTGAACTTTATGGCCCCAATTTAGTGACAGGCAACACCTCATGGAGAGTCCACAGTGATGTGGTTAAAGTGGCTATAATTGATATAACTGAGGAGCCAGAAATGTCCATCAGGAGCTGGTAGAGACCAAAAACTAAAGAGTGAATATTGGACTTGTATTTGGCAGGTGGCCAGAAACACAACTCCAGAAGAATGCTAATGTTCCTCTGTGACTGCTGGAGGTGTAAATAAGAAACTGCTTGCGAACAAGTTCGTCATATCAGCTTAAATGATATGTCAAAATCAGTTTCTGCAGGATTAATCCTCTGGGGAACAAGAATATGTCAAGGAAATTTCACAGTATCCTAACTGTCTAAGTTAAAAGGTAAATGACAAGGCAGTCCGGTCAGTTGTTGTTTAGATAGTTTGCTCTGGAGCAAAATGTTGGTCAGACAGAAGAACATAACACCTGCAGTCACCATCTCAGTGTAGCAAAAAAAACAATCCCCTTCCAAATTAGCCTGCCTGTAAAATATTTAATACAACATTTCTAACATCAATTATATGTTGAGCTTGAGGCTTCATTCTTGACTTTGGAAGTAGCAGTTTAATTTAAAGGCCCCGTATTTGACACTTTCTGGTGTTTTATTTGAAGTGTTGATATCTACAACAAGATATGTTTGTGGTTTTAAGTTCCAAAAACCATCTCAATGAAGTTTTTACTCCTCTCTCAAACTTCTCTCTGGAGCTCTCGTAACAACAGGTCAGTGACTGGCTGACTGTTTTTATAGTGACTGAATGAAAACATATCAGATTTTAGGTTAACACTCAGAGAAACCAAATCCTGCAAGGCTGGATGGTGGGTCTGGGCGGGCGGGGCTTGGGGCATGGCTTAAAGCGGTGACTGCTCTGTTTGTGACGTCACAATGTTACAGAAGTCCTGACAACTCGTTTTAAGGCTCAGTGTCTGAATTAAGGCTGTGTGTTTCTCCGTGGACTGAGCGCTTTGATACTGTCACAGTATTAATATACATGTACAACCTAGACCTGCTTTATAATCAAAAAAGAGATGGACTCACTTTATACAATATACAATGTTTAATATTAGGAAATAGCCTAGAACGAGGACCTTGAGTTTTTTGTTTAGATCATTGATATGTTTGGGACATTTTAGATGGTTCGTTTACTTGGACTGGTTCAACTCACATCTGCTGTGACATGACTAAGACAAACTTGAAAGCTACCCGTGATGAAATGCAAGCTTGCACACATGTGCAAGCACTCGTTTGTCCTCCCCTCCCACAGACACATACAGTGGACTCATACCCCGCCCCTGGCCAAAGTGCAGTAATCCATCCTTTGCACTGCACTGCAGCCTAACACACTTAATAATGAATGAGTCATAAAATCAAAACTGACAAGCAGCAATTGAAACATGGACGTTTGTTTGAAAGATTAAAAATGCAGTAACGCCCATATAACTTATGAATGAAGCCTGAAGCCTCAATTGAAGGACAACAACTCAGGGCAAGCTGAGCTGACGTGAGCCAAACCATGACAAAAAATAAAAAATAATGATAGACTAAATTAGATATATACATGATTGGATGACTCATACCAGAAATGACCATATGAAGTCGTCAACTACCAACATCCAGTTGTGCAGGCTTTTAAGTGCTTGACCACTGTGAAGAAGTAGTGAAGATATTTCACAAACGCTGGCTGAATCTATAAAATATGAATGACTAAACTGCACAAATTTATTTTTGTTTTCATATTAGGCGTGAATCAAGATAAGACCCACATTGCGGCATGTTCCCTTGGGTGCAGCACCGGGAACAATACAATCCCCGAAGACCTAGTTTCTACAGAACAGACAATTATTCTGCACATACAGATTTCTGTCTCACCTTTCATTTGTCACAAATAAAGATCTGCGTAAGGGATTAGGGTTTTATTGCAGGCGCGTTTTATGCAGGAACATTCATCAGATATTGAAGTTAGAGCCTACATTTTTAGAGTGCCTTTGGAGAGGAGATTCAGGTAATTTACAATGCCACTTATGGTCTTTAAACAGGAGTGAAAGCAATGATAAAATACTGACCAAAATAAATGCTGCCTGAAGTAGGTGGCTTCTGAAGCCTCAGACAAAAAGCAGTAATATGATGGTGTTACAGTGCCTGATTCCAGCCTTATCAAAAGTCTGTGTAAACTGGATCCATCTGATGCTAAAGCATGACTAAATGAGAGCTATTTATACACCTATTTATACAGCCTTCTGTATAAAGGAGGCAGAACACAAGCCAAAACACAATTATTAAGAAAATATGGCTGCCTTGTGGTTAGACAGATCATTCAACTGGATAACCTGGATTCAACTCGTGCTGGCAAGCATCTATCACTGCTGAAGTGTCCCTGAGCAATAAAGATTCTGAATCTATACCAGCTATGGGAAAGCTCTACTCACAGTGAAAAGAAAATGTCCCTGTAGGGACAAAAAAATCCTTCCTTGGTGTGAAACAGCTGCAGCCTCCAGGATCAGCACCATATGACATCTACCAGCAACACAGCAAACAAGCACTGAGTGCCCCACTGCTTCGGGAGGTTTAGGAACCCTTAGCACAGGATGTAACCTACAGTTCTTTTGACATTAGCTTTCATAATGGCTGCTTTTTTTGGCCCAACTTCCCAAACAGTCAGTCTGCACTAGAAAGCAGGTACCACATTGGCCACACAGTCAAGCTCAGCACAAGGCCTTACCTAGCCTATAGATATTGCTTTGAAAAATAGCAGACGTAAATTGATTGGCCTGCCTTGGAAAAAAAAAAAAGGAATAAATTACCTCATGAGGGAGGCTATCTCCATTTTTATGCATCAAAGCTATCAAACAGAGCTCTAAGTGTACCCTTGTGAAAATAAAGCCCCCCCAAAGAGTAGATAACTGTTCTCTGTGGGGTTGCACTGATTTGGCCCAGTCCTTGCTGCAGTTACAATCTCTCATCCAGCACTCTCTATATGCCTTTCTCTAATCTATCACTGTATAATACTTAGCAAGAGGTTCATATTGCTACTTTCAAATGATCATGTGCAAGGTTTAAAGCTGGCAAATGGTTCTTGACAAAAAAAAAAATGTATATATATATTCTTGAGTAAAACCTATGAATATATTGCTGGCTCTGTCATTATTTTACTGGCAAACACAGATCTGGTGATATCACACCCTGCACCTACACCCTGTCATGCATTTAGCCAACACAGAGATAAGTGACAAGGCGATATTATCATGTGGCATTTTGTGTGATGGGATGTCTCTGAAGGCATCCCAAGAAAGGTCCCAGAGATAAATATACACTCTAAAAAAAAAGATGAAAAAGGATGTGGCAGTTTTCATTTTCAGTTCAATATGTTTTAACATACAGGCAGGATGCCTACAATGCAATGCAATCATACACAGTATCCATGCAATAGATACTTATTACTGACAACAGCACGAATTCATCATTTAATTAACACTTCATTGACACAGAAATTTAACACTAAACCTTCACACAGGTTGTATTTATTACATAATTATTGTGTTCGATTGCATCACAGCATACGGCGGGTTCTTTAAAGGAATACATAATGCAAGTCATGTCATGTATATGGTATTGTAATGACTATAATGTACATAACCTTTGAATGTCATTCATTTAATTTTCTAACTTTGCTGTATTTGTCATCTTAAGTAGCTCTTTATCTTATTCCTACCTCTTCACACTGGTTCTTGCACTGCTGTAACATGTGGATTTGGCCTCTGGGAATCAATAATGTCTTATCTTAGTTCGACATTTTGAGAATACACTTATGTACTTTCTTGCTGAGAGTTGGATGAGAAGGTCGATGCCACTCTCATATCCAGTGCGCCAGCCCAAACGGCCGAATATTTTCTACTGGTATTTTCGATTGTTCAATACGAATCAACTTCACACTGGTCGGTATTGCCTCCAGGAAATAACCATGCTCACACTCTTATGTCCAACAGAGCCTAAAACTTTCACCTTCTTCTACCTACTCGGCTTTTATATGTTAACAAACTAACTGTCAGCCTTATAAATGAAAACATTACAACCCTAACTCCTATTATATTATTTAATACTCACTTGAGTACTGTGTGACAAAGCTTAGCTTTAAGCAGTGCGGGTAGTGACTGACAGACGCGCATCTTCCTCTCGGGGCTTACCGTAGCTGTATGCGCTCAAACTGCAGCCCGAAAGCTGAAGAATGCCAAAGAGACCACTTGGGCGCTTCGGGGCTCACTGGATTTGTTCATGTACCAGTGTCAGACGGTAGCTTCAGTGCTTGTTAGCCTGTGGATATTATTCCTTATTCCTAATGCCTGCGGACTTCGCAGAGACTCATTTGCTGGAGTTACAAGTTACACAACTTTTTGTGCCAATTAGTGCTAATAATTGTTTTTGCATTTTTTGATTTAGTACTTTTATGATCTCCAGGTTATTTCTTATTTCTGCTACTGTCATGATACACCATACAAGCAAGTTGGTAGATTTTTGTTTATTTACTGTAGAAAGACACATAAAATTATCACAGTAAGTTAATTAAAAACTTACTGAATTCACAAGTTGTCCCCTTTATGAAGCCAACAGTTTATTTGAGAGGATAATGAAGGGTATTGTTTAACATCATCTTGGTGTTATCTTGGTGTTAACTGCTCTGAAAGGTGCAGAACGCCCAATAAGCAATTTCCATCCTGCACCGTATTTACTTTACTAAAATAACAGCCATCAGCTGGTTAGCTTAGCATAAAGGCCGAAAATAAGAGGAACTAGCTAGCCTGAAGGTAACTTTTACTTTTACTTAAAAGCACCTTTTAAGTTCACCAATTAACACATATCTGCTTTGTGTTCTCTCTATCCAGACAGAACCAGCCTAGCTGTTTCCCTCTGTTTCCACTCTTTACACTGCGCCAAGATGACTGGCTGCTTACTTCATATTGAATGGACAGATATGAGAGGAGTAGATGTAGTAGTTAAATTATCTTATCATCTAAGTCTTGGCAAGAATGGAAATAAGTGTATTTTCCAGAATTTGGAAATGTTCCTTTAACTGTGTTTATCATACATACATAGTAAAAAAGTAAAGTAAAAGTAACGAAAATAAAAAAACTTGGTCTTTGCAAATGCCATGTGCAAAGGTGCGCGCACACACACACACACACACACAACAAAAACTCTCACCCAACTGATCTCCTATGTCTCCCGTTCCTTCGACATTAACCTACTGCAGACATCCACACCCATTTTGTCTCCCACTCGACATTGCCTGAGCCACTGTCCTCAAGGTGATCCAGGATCAAAGGATCAGCATGTCTAAACACACAGGCTCACACATACGCTCACACACGCACAAACACAGAGCTGAGTGCCTCCATCAAAGGAGAAGGAGCGATAAACTTTGACACCCAAGGATCAAACTAAAACATTCAGAAAGCTCAGATGACTCGACATAATAGTTCTGAGCAGTGTGTAGACGTACTCGACAAATTCTGTGTTAGTCCCTCTTTATAAAATGCTTACAGTACAGAAGATGTGTTATTTGATGTAAGACAGAGGGAGGAGAGGGCTTGTGGAACTGGCACTACTTTACAGTAGAATGGGAGTTTGATTGCTCTATTTCACGAAGCCTGATGATGTCTTTTCCCATTTCTCAACATTTAATCCCTGTTTTAATGCACTCTGGCAAATTGGTTCCAATGAATACACACTGGTTTGCCAGTATGATGATAAACTGGTGCAAAGCACTAGATTGCTAAGAAATGGTAATAGAGAGCATTTCAACCTTGAAAACTGACACTAGAAATACCCATATACAGCATTTTACAGTTTCTGTGGAAGGCTTGTTTGTATTCTAGGTACAGTAGGAGTCAGGCACAGAGCCAATCTGCCCCCTGCCACTTCCCAGGCTTCGTCAAAACAGTTCTGGCCAAGCGATTTACAGGCAATATATGAAATATGGATCATACCTCGTTGAGGGAGAAAGTGCCCGGGGATTTTGTGCTGTGTGTGTGATACATGTGACGGCTGAGTGGGTGAGAGACAGAGATGATTGCTTATGGGATGGTGTAGGAATGAGAAACCATCACAACGGTAATATGTTCATGTTGCCCGTGCTCATTTACACACTCACACGCTTGAGTATGAATGGCGTACACATGTACACATACTGATACAGAAGCAGTCACATGTTCTCCTCCATGTGCACAAACAGGTGTAGAGCTTTGATATTTTGTTCAGAACAACAAAAGCGCTGAATCCACAGAACAAAACAGTTCTCATATCTGAAGCACTCCTCAAAAGAATGCCCAGTACACCTTTCAAAACAAAAAAAAAGGAAGATTTATATGAGCCTTTCCTGATCTGCCAGCTCTATGATCAAGGTCTAAAATCTTCAGTCCAGGCAACTAACACGACATGGTTATGGTTAGAGAAAGATCATGGTCATGGTTAAAAAAACAACTCATGTTGACTCTGGGAATGAGATTGGAGGTGAAAGCAACTATCCATCTCAGTCTCAACCCAAAGCAAGCACATATTTTAAAATCTTTTTTTCTTTTTTTTTTTTAAATAAATGAAGAGCTGCATTTATTAACCGCAGCCACTGGGAGGCTGCTGGGCTAGATGGCGGCCATACAAAGTGCACGACTATGACACCAGGGACCGGGGCTCGTATCCACAGCCTGTGGTTAGGTATGGGCAGCAAAAACGCTTTGGTGAAAATTAGGGAACGATCATGGCTTAAGTTATAATGCCGATAAACACATTGTGTATTAAGTCACTGTGGACGATTACGATTTGTACAACCACAAGAAGCTGCTTGTCAGGGTGACGTCAAGACAGGTAGTATTAAGTGGCATGCATGAGCGGATGAAATAGCAACCACAAAGTAGTTAAATAGACTTATCACATGCGCAACAATTAATCTCCCCCATGGGAGAGTTTTCAAACTCTGCACACAGGTACTATACTTGGTACAGTATGTGATTGGCAAGTACAGCGTATTGCTGTATGACCACAAACTGCACTGTAGCAAACGTTGAGTTGCGATCCACTTTTTTATTATATTTTTGCCAGACAAATTCCCCTTCATGCTGGAGCCCTCGACGCCAGCGTCCCATGCCGCACAAGAGAATATAGCCTGAGTTTGTGTTTTTGACACACAGCTGTTGTTGGTTGAAACGCGGCCCAATAGTTGATTTTGTGACTAAAATGTCCTTTACAAGGAGAGGGGAATAAAGAAACCCTAATGGCTACAAAACACTCCACGAGGAAGAGTCAGAAATTCAATTCAACACCTCCTCTAAAAGCCATCATGATTGTTGTCCAAGATTCCACATGCTCAGCTCCACTTGTGAGAGGACAACAACACACACCAGTCTCTAGTTTGAAAACAGCATTATTGCGCGTTCAAGTGCGGCGCAGAGTGACTATTCAAAAGCAACCCCCACGCTTCTGCAATGGCTCAAAACCTCAATTTTGCTTGTTTTTTGACAAAAGCAGCGCAGAGCAGCTACAGAGCTCTTGAATCGCTCGCACTTGCCACTCAGCCCACGTGTGTCACCCACAGGCCAGCTGGAGGTTGACTGACAGCTAATTTGTAGAACAATAGACAATCACCTGCTCCCCTCCACTCCTACATACATATACACACAAACGTAAACAAACACACACTCACACACAGGCACGCACGCACGCACACATACCTCAGCCCTCTCCTTTCGGTCCTTCCCTGCCTCACTTCACTTGCGAACCTGACAGGGATGACGAGGCTCAGCTGCAGAGCCGTCTACGTGTTCTGTTCGTGTGTATGCACGTGCTGGCATAAGTGCTTTTGCATCAAAACACACTTAATCGCGCCCGTATAACAGATGCTAGTGTACAGCAGGTACGCAAAGCTCTCCGCCAGGTGTGCCTCCACAACACTGCTGTCGCTGCAAAATTGTCAGCACCCTGGAAGTACACATGATGTGTAGAGATGTTTTAGGTCACATCCTGGGGTGGGGGTGGGGGTGGGTGGTGGAGAGGATGACATAATGCACAGAGGACTACTGTGCCTTTCCTTTTGGCTCAAATAAACCAGTGTTTAGAAGCACAGCACTGTAATAGGTTTCGACCATCTTACGTTCGCCTGTTCTAAAACACAGCAGAACCATTATAACCTTGAATTATAATGGATTCCAATAATGATATCATGCTTCACCAGCCGGGTGTAAATTAAACGGAAGACATTTTTAATTACCCCAGGGTAGCTGAATATTGGCCATCCTGCCCTGGTGAGACTCTGTGCTAATACTGCGGTGGGGTGATAAAATTCAACCACAGGCCCCTTTGACCACAATCCAAGCTGGCTTCTATCTTCCCCTTCGCTTAGGCTACCTGTGCTCGTCCAATTAGAGTTGGCTGAGGATAGCACAAAGCATGGTGGGAAACACTGACATTTCACACTGGGCACTCTCTCATGAATATGGAGCAGAGTAATTATGGCTGTAAAGCAGTCTCTCCTTTCCCCACGTGTAGATGCACAGATTTTAGGTCACTTTCAGGAGAGGGGAATGATACGACGGTAGACAGGAGGGAGACTGGAAGAGACTTATAATTGCACACAGCTTCGCCAATAAAAAATGTATGTATGATTAGTTACATGGAAAATAAGCGTTATCTTGTGTGCATGGTTTCCAACATTTTCGGTTCTTCTTCATGTTACCAACACATGTCAAAGAGCAGTTAACTATTTTGTCATCGGTTGAAAAAAAAAAAACCATTGGGGGAGGCGGCACATTACACATAAAGTAATGTTTCATTGATTAAATATACAATACATTACATACAAAACATTTCCACAGCATTTTTACTGTCATAACAACATAGTGATGCCAAACCTCCCTCCCCCAACTGTGTTGCCCTAACTTCGACTTTCCAGAAAAAATGCTGTTTTCACTCACTAATTAATTTCATATTAGTTCTACTTTATTGTTCTTTCTGTCAGTGTAAAGCTATTGTCATGCTCACCACTTCCTGCAGATGTTTCACTTCAAAAGCCTGCTAGGCTACGTAAAGATTATGCAAATTTGATCTATTGGGAGGCTTTTAATGTGAAACATCTGTGCAGGAAGTGTAGAGTTTCATTGAAAGCAGCATTTCACTGAAAACAGCTGAGTAGAAATAATTAGCGAGTGAGGAAAAGTAATTCCGTAAAAAAGAGGGGGAATCTGAGAGCAGCAGAGTGGTGAGTATATGAGTCTCGTTTTATAATATTGTTTCCAAAATCTATATTATCTTACATTTATAAAGACAACACACGACAGTTTGTGTTAACAGCAAATTTTAGGTGTGTGCAGATCAGAAATCAGGCAGTAATGTTATTAAAATATGATGAAATATATATAAATATATACATAAAAATAGGGAAGTAAAAAAAAGGCCTGGCTTCCATTGCATTTGAGGTAAACACTATTAGTATTTGAATTACAAGGTAAAAGAAAGCATGATTATGCAAGAATAAGTCTTTGGTTTGTATTACTATCAAGCATTACTGAAACACAATGACCTACTTCTCCTACCATAGTGTACACCTGATAAATGCTGACATTTATCATCATGTTTACATTTGAAACATCAAGATAAGGGCGTCCTTTTCTCAGTCTTAACCTTTAAGGCGTGCAGCAAGTTAGCTTCCCAGAAGGCAGCTGACTACGCACGGAGATACGAGGAGATAAAAAGATGTATTCACTCGCGTTTGTTGATAGGCAGATAAACAAGATATGAGCACATACACACAGTCAGTCACACGCACACCTCACCCACCCCAGGCAGAATCATCTAAGGTAGAGAAACAATTCTAATGAAGTTCAAACCACTTATTTCTGCCTCGCAGAATTTATAGTTTGCACAGAGATCAGATGATTAAAAAAAGCTCTAATTATCAGGTCAGATTCTTCCCATATGCTGTTATTCATAAAACATATGTTTTTTGTTGTTTTCCCTTCATTTTCTCCTGAGAAGTGTTGATCGTGGGGCGTCGTGTGGCGTAGTGGTCTAATGTGTTCCTCATGTGTAGAGGCTACAGTCCTCGCTGCAGTTGGCCCCGGTTCAAGTCCCGCATTGGACGGCCTTTGCTGCATGTCACCCCCCCCCCGCCTCCCATTTCCTGTCCTCTCTACTGTACAAATCAAATAAAGGCATAGAAAAGCCCAAAAAAGATACTTAAAAAAAAAAAAAAAGAGAAGTATCGATCGTATAAAAGGAAATTCTACATAACTATTGTGTGTGTTTAAAGACTGAATAAAAGACATTTTCAGGATCTTTCTTTAAGGAGCATAACGTGTAAAACAGTTGCAATGATTGCCTTGGTTTTCCAATTGATTGCAAGTTGCAATAAAAGAATAAAAAAATAAAAGAATCACAACTTTAAGTTCAGTCTTCCTAATACTCCCCATAAACCTCCACAGGTCATTGTTTGACATCACACATCAATACCGCTTTTTGCATTTCACTGAAGCTACTGTATATCACATTTATATTCATAAGTGAAACATCAAACATCAAGTAGAAAATCCTGATATCTTGGCTAAACAGATCTTCAGCTTTTATCGTTTTTGGCACAACCTGAGTTTAGAATGATGACGAGGTTAAACTAAGTGCATACCTCAGAGGAGACAGCTAAAAAAGTGAACACAGACCTCTTTTGGGTCTGGAGACAAAAGCACGTGGCTGTCAACAGTTTTGCAGGAATCAATCAGGCAATGCCAAATCTGTGACTCTGAACAGCTAGGAGAAAGACAAAAGCTATGACAAAAAGGCACTGACACAGAAATCTAGTCCAACTAATTCTTGACCTTAGGTATGCAAGATACATGGAGGGAAGCAGTGGAAAAAGCAAGCGGCGTCAATATTTCAGCTGTACCTAATGGAGGAACTGAGCATAGCTAAAATAACTCGGGACTCTGTGTCTTTTTTTGCCAGCTCTAGCTAGGCTAAGTGCAATCCCTGATGGGCCTTGGCGAAGGCAATCAAGCCTGAGCAGGAACATCTGCCTGAATGTCTCTGAACATTGTGCATGCTGACAACAGCTTTAGGCTTTTAAAAAGACACTGACTTCCATATACTTGCATGTTACTGTGTCTCACGCCTAGGTTATGCTACGTCCTCCCATTCTTTTCGCCTTTCAGAGGAGAAAGGGAAGATGCCTGCCTTTATGTAAATGCAAATCCATTTCGGGAAAAACCTGTGAGGGGAAAAAGCCATTCTCTTTGCTGTGTCTGAGAAGTGGAAAGTTTGAAAGGTTTCATTTTAAATGGGGACTTCTCCTTATCTTTATTTCCAGTAGCATTGTGGCTAGTGACAAGCAAATTAGCACGGCATGTATTAATCAAAGGCTGAGCATTCACTGAAATGTAACATGTATGTAAAAATGGATGAATTATTAAAAATGAAACTAAATCAATGACAGAGCATATGTTAAAAGATGCCCTGTAAGAAAAGTAGTCTCACACCATCAATTGCTTTCATTAACCTAAATTCTGAAGTTATCTTTGAAAAAGATTAAAAGTATTACATTTTTTTTTTTTTTTTTTTTTTTAAGTTGGGCTGGATGAATGTTCAAAGAATATTTATCTTGGAAGCTGGTATCACTTGATCTCATCTCATCTAACACTACCTTCATGCTTCTTTAGATAGCTAACCGGATTCCACTGCATGTTTAGACTATATTCACTGGTTTCCTAATCTCCAATAATCCCCAATGGAATAGCACTCTTGTGCTAAAATAAGAGGGTTTATTTGGATTTCACACCAATTGTGACAGTTTGCTCAATTTTGTTTGCTTTTTTTTTTTTTTTTTTTTACCACTTTCCTGCACTAGTTTGCAACTCCCTCTGAAAATGGAAACCCTAGCACCCATCTGTGAAAAAATCCCTGATTGTGACCCAACTGTGAATCGTTACTTTCTCACAGAAAACACAGTGTTTTGTCTATGACAGACACCTAAAGACACAAAAGGTGCAACAAAACCTGGAACTCTTTCACATGTGACACAAGAATCAGCTGTTTTTTATTCATACCTTTTAAGCCTTTTAGCACAAAAGCAAAGAGAAAAAGACCGAGGTGATTACAGAGACGACGGGAGTGAGGTAGACAAAGAAACAGATACTGAATGATGGAGCTGAAGAAATTACAGATGGCTCCACTAATCAGGGGATTTTCAGTCAAGGTAGCATCTATTTTACCCCCATCGCCGCCCCCATTTACTTCCGTAAGAAAGAGCAATGAGACGAGTGCCGGTTTCCTACTTAATTATCTCTCTAATGAAGGAAGAGAATGGCATTTAATTACTTGGCCTCAGATTTAGACTCATGGCATGCAAGAGGTAAATGGATTTAATGTTGCGAGGATAAATGGAGCTTCGGCGATGATATGCAGATGTTTGCACATGTGCAGCAGGCGTAACAAACTACCACACGGCACTTGATATGGCGTTAAAGCCTCCTGTCTAAATCTGCTACGTACTATAAGAGCCCTAAGGAGTAATCACATGGCATTTAAAGCCCGGGCACAAACCGACGCATGTCTGTGTGTGTGTGTGTGTGTGTGTGTGTGTTGTGTATGTTATTGAGTGAATTATCTCATTTGAAAGTCTGTTACAAATAATATCAGTGCAGGGGAGAATCAGGGCTGATGCCCACAGAGTTTCAGGCTCCGAACATTTCAGGCCGCCAAACTTTCAGGAACAGCTGCCAGTTAAGATTTGCTCAAATTCCGCAACATAGGATGAGGGCGGGGTGGGGGTGGGGTGGGGGTGGGGGGTGCGGGGCAATAAATAGCACAAATGCTTCACACAGATGTTACACACTCTCCTATGAGTCATGCTTTTAGTCATCAACATGATAACAACTAGAGTGGATGTTTTTGTTAGATGAGAAGAAGCACAACAGTTTCACTTACGGAAAAAAAAATAAATAAATAAAATAAAAACACAGTTCAGTGTCCATCAATTGTCGACTGTCCATTCAGTGAGACAAATGAGCCTTTTTGTCCTCCAGAGAAAAAAAAA
>NW_019174280.1:6512396-6512637 GCF_002260705.1 Seriola dumerili
TGTGTGTGTGTGTGTGTGTGTGTGTGTGTTTGTGTATGTTATTGAGTGATTATCTCATTTGAAAGTCTGTTACAAATAATATCAGTGCAGGGGAGAATCAGGGCTGATGCCCACAGAGTTCAGGCTCCGAACATTTCAGGCCGCCAACTTTCAGGAACAGCTGCCAGTTAAGATTTGCTCAAATTCCGCAACATAGGATGAGGGCGGGGGTGGGGTGGGAGTGTCTACACGTGGTACATGC
>NW_019174280.1:6512662-6531395 GCF_002260705.1 Seriola dumerili
TGTCCTCCAGAGAAAAAAAAAAGGGTCAAAACAACTGTCATCTTTCAAAAGAGTATAAACTTTTCTTATTTTTGAAGATGTTTATTTTGAAAAAATATATGTCTTGTTAGCACTTCTCTCATCAGATGCTGCCAGAGCAATGCCATGGTTGGCTGTGCTATCTTTGTTTATCTACAGAAATCCACACTATTGGAGAGAAGAGGCAGCGACTGGAGGAGCCAGACAGCTTGATGGGACTGTAACGGCTCTGCAACATGTGGTTCACATTGGTGAGCAAATTGGAGTAAATGACTTCAGACCGAATGACGGATGAATGCAAAGTCAGAAATCCCTAGTAAGTGGAAATCATACCAAAACCATTCTAGCTAAAAAAAAACAAAAAAAAAAACAGCTGAAGTTACAAGTTAGCTTAATGGTACCTTTTACCAGTCTGCAGAGTTTTCATGTCATCTGTGCGCAGTGATCCCACGCAGGATATTACCATACGATTTTGATCTCTCGACAAATTCATATAAAACGCAGCCTGATACATTTATGTCACGTGAAAAAAAACACATCTTAAACCCAAGGGGGAATGTGAAAAACGAGGACACTTAAAAAGTCAAACAGTCAAATGTTGGAGACCATCATTTACCTGATTTCCATAATCTCAAAACTGATGAAACTTTTTTAATGTTTTTGTCTCCAGTTAATCATTTTATACTTTTACATTCATTTAGTCCTGGAATACATAGAGTATATAATGTAGAAACTTTTTTCTACACTCTTTATATATTGCTTAGTAATATTTTTGATCGTTTCGTTCCCTGTTATCTATATTACTATTATCAGTGATACCTCTAGTCAGAACATTTCAGATGCTTCCAATAACACTTTTCTAATTCCAGATGCAACATCTCCATTTAAATAAGCTGAAACTGCAATATAATCAATATGACTTGACATCTACTCAATTCACCTCGAATGCACTTTGTCCCATTTTTGCCAAAGGCCACAATTGTAGACTTTACGTCTGCTGACTGCATTAATCCACAGTAATCTGTCTTCAAAGTGGGGCTGCAAAACTGTGGGGAACAGAGCACTGTCAACAGGAGTTAGCTGGCTCGTCACCACTCCCTGGCTCCTCTATTTAAATCTTGTTCCACTGTTCCCTCTCGCAGACTAAATGAAGAGGTAGAGCTTTTTGTGCTTTGGCTCCGGTTTCTTCTGGATTATAACTAGCTGTTTCTAATCAGTCAGGCTGCCTGCTGCTTCCTGATTTAATTGGTCAAACCAAACACACACAAAACATGTACAGTGGTCTCAGATGTCCGGTCCCCACTGTATGTGCGGGCAAACATACTGTAGTATGTGATTCTTGTTACAGTGAGTGAAGTCGTGCATTCGCTTATTTATACAGAAGCACACATGCAGCATCTTCAACAGCAAGGGGAGAGCGAGCATCAGCAGAAAGAGAGACCAACAGCTCCAAAGCAGCCCACGCTATACCTTCAAGCAGCTGTAGCATCAGGCTACTGAAGTGTAATCAAAAGCCTGGGTCCGCCTCAAGGTCAATTCATCAGTGAAGTTATCACGCCTGAATTATACATGACAGCGTCTGTAAACCATAAATGTTGAATATCCAGTTTGTGCACAAGAAATGACATACAGAGAAGATGGAAAGAAGGAGAGAAAGAGAAAGGAGGGAGAGAGAGATGACAAAGAACAGTGGCTGAGCAGCCCGCCACTCACAATAAAATGTCAACAGGGTGAAACGGTTTGTGCGCCACAGGCAGATGGATTTGAGACAAACATAAGTAAAAGCTACAGTTCACGCTCAAACGCACTTCAGGCATCCGCATCCAGAGATAGAACAAATACACAGTAAACATAAATTATGTACAGTAAAAGCAAACATCAACAAACGGCATGGATACAATCAGATCAAAGTTACAGTGATATGTTTTACTCCTACACGCTAACTGCTGCACAATATACAATTTATACTTTCACAGCTTTTTTTTTTTTTTTTTTTTTGGAGACATGACAGAGAAAATAAGGTGATAGGAGGTGAGCTCATTCACATCTGCTACTCAAGATGGAGCCTTCAGCTGTTAAGTTCCAATGTCAGACTCTTGCTGTGAACCCAAACGAGCAAATCAATAGCGTATCGAGTGAGGTCAGCCTCCTTGAACCCTCGCTCTCTGCTTCGCTCGCTCGCTGCGTCTCTCTCTCTGTGCATCTCTGCCTCTCCCTCACTCACATGTGCTTTTAATCTTGGACTAAAAATGCGAAGGGCTGATAGCTAGTGAAGCATAGACTACACCAGAAGTGTGTCACAGCCCGTAGACACACACACTACCTACTGTGCTGTGATTAAAAATACTGCATTTTCTATTAAACGCAGAGTATATCAATAACTGCCAAGCACAGCTGGGCGGGAAACTGATTTGATTATTGTTTTAAGTGCTTAAAGAGCATTAAATGTACTTACAGCAAGTGACCTCACGCCAGAAATCTAAGCACCCAGAATCGAGCCAATAATGTACAGCAGGTGCATGAAAGGATATATCAAATAGTCACTCAAGTATTCAAAAGTTCAAAAGGAGCTTTATGGTGCAGCTGGTGGTGAAGATTGATGTTTCCGAAACTAATTCAGAGGCTAGGAATTCAAGAGAAATGAACTGAAGGTACTTAAGAGAAAAATCTATTCAATTCTTAACTTAGGTTGAGTATTCTCATTATTTCACTCCTACAGGCTTTGACTCATAACACTGGACCACACCGGTGAAGATTAACACAAAAAAAACCGTGCCGTCGTTGAGGCTGCCACCCCGAGTAGCCGATCGACTATCGATTTTCAGTTGGGGGAGGGGTGGAAGCTGTGCAGGGCAGAGTGATGGCGACGGGGACACTGGGTGACAGCATGCGAGACTCAAATTAAAGATTTCCCGTCCATGAAATGAAAGAAGGCCACCAGGGCCAATAAAGTGGATCCTGTTGAGTGGACACACACACACACACACACACACACACACACACACACACACACACACACACACACACACAAAACACGCTCCACGTTGCCTACTCAAAAAAAAACCCTTCACAAACACTTCAGCCCCCATCAGCACAAAGCCCTACGTCTGTGCACAGTATATATCTTTGTGCAGTTGACAGGAGGAGTTATTGCACTGTGCATGGGGGAGGGTATCATACTGACAGTGATGACATTATCCCTGCCCCTCTTTTGTTAGGAAACCACAGCGTCTTGTCTCATAAATAAAGCCGAGGCTCCATTAAGACCAATGACTGTATCCATCCTCCCCTGTCTCTCATTATAAGGCCATCTGCATCCATCGACACATGCATCCCTCCTGGCAAGGCCACACAGGACCCATCAGAAACAGGAAAGCCGACAACGCTTCACCGCCGCAGCCCGCCAATACAGCCTGTCTCGCTTTGATGAGGTCATAAAGACAGCAATAGCATGTATGCATAGCATGACGCGCGGGGCTGATGGAGGCAGATAAACACCTCTGGGGTCCCGGGGAAATTTGTTCTGGATAACAGCAAGTTCTCAACCGAGGAACACGCACACCTCCATTTCTGTTTACCCTCTTTAGCCAGCTTTTCTGCCCAGTCTCTCCGGTCGAAACGTAAACCAGTGTCTCCTCAGCTGGAAAATGGCCTCTGTTCCGCCCACAAACCCACACATACACACAGCATCGCTGAGAATAAAACCGGCCTTCCTGCCCGGCTCCCCGCCTGTCAGTTCGCTACTCGTCTCTCTGTGCAAGCCCGTGCTCAATCATTGATGAGACCAGGTCCTCCAGTACGAATGAAAGGATTGGGCGAGGGAGGGAGTGAAATCACCATTGGACTGCAGAAGGAGCATTAGTGAGAACCACATATTAAAAATCCCCCCCATCCTCAGGCAGATACTAATGACGCAGGGAACACACACACACACACACACACACACACACACACACACACACACACACACACACACACACACACACACAGAGACAAGAGACACTTTACATGAAACATTGATGGAGTGGAACAGACATGAGAGGCTTGTACAGCGTGTTTGTGTTTGAAAGTCGAAGCCATGAACATGTTTGTTCTGCAATTATAATCAGTGCTGTGTTGTGTCTGTGCATGCAAACGCGCAGACACACAAGTGACATGGTATAGTTGTAGCAGAGTGTGATACCATTCAACCCCCCCCCCCGGCTCTCCTGTCTGCCATTACCATTTACTAACATTACTTTTTTTTCGAACAACGTGTCCCCTCTTACTCTCTCCCTGCCTCTCTGTCTGTCTGTCTGTCTCCCCCTCCCACAGTTTACCATGCAGTCAGATCTCTGCTTGTTGCCTTCTCATTCACAACAGGCTCTGGGCACAATGAAACCAAAGCCCTGCCAGAGGTGACCAGGGACTGAGAGCATTTTCTTTTTCCATCTCAGCAAGACTCTCTCAGTGATATTCCACTGAAAAAACCAACCGAGAGAAAAAAAAGAAGATGAATATACTTACAGTAGCTTTCTTATTAATATGTTGGATTTCCTGCCGCTGTCTTGATGTGTGTTAGCTAATGTATAGCGCACTCAAAAGACTGGAGCTTAGCTAATCTGTCATTGAATAAACCTGCGAGTACATAAGCGCACCATCACATTACACTTTTCCTGTCTGAGCAAGTATAAATAATTAACCCCCGTCTCAACTGCTCACCCTCGCTCCTCTCCGCCGATTTCAAGGCTTAACTTTTTTCACCTTGCGAGTGCAGAGCAGAGCAGTAAACAGAGTGCAGAATATCTTTATTATGGATGTTTGTTTGTGTGTGGCAGAGAGTGGATGGTGTGACGGGGGTGGGGGTGGGGGGGTGGGGGCTGCCTTACACTCGGAGCTGACTGCTCAGCACTGTTCGTTGCCGAGCTCTCGGTGGGCCTGCCTGGGGTTGACTTTACTGGATCAGAAGCAACTCTCAGCCCGCTGGGTGAACTCTTCAACTCTGTGCTGAGTGAGCGTGTGAGCGGGGGGCGGGCAGGCGTAGCCCTCCTGAGCTCGAGCTGTAGCCCTGAGATAGGCCCCCTTTTTCTGCACGTAAACACACGAGGCCAATCTGGAACAGGGAAGCTGCTCTTGGCTGATAAAGTGCTACCCCGAGTGAACCTCGAACCTCTACATCTTCACACTCTTGTTTCGCTCCCTCACTCCCTTTTCTCCCACTTGTGCTCTGTTTAGCCTCTTTGGCCCACTCTTCACCTCGCGGTTATTTGAAGTGTTAAGAGGTGAGTGCCATGTTGGTCACAGTTTAATGGAGTCAAAGGTTTAGAAAGCACAGGCTGTGCTGAGTACACGTGTAAATGGACAAGTGGGGGACGACAGATTCACATGGCAACAAGTCAAAACAACATTTCATCGTCTCAGCTGTGGCTCGCCTGAGAAGAAAATCATTTCTGATGTTTGTCTCTTATCCAATCAACCATTTAGCAGCTCAAATTGATTTCACCTCCCCTTCTAGTTAGCCTCCACTTTTGGTTTTTTTTCTCCCCCCATTGTTATCATCTTCAGGTTGCTTATTAGGCTGTGATGGAATAGCCACATCTGGATGCAGGAGAATGCATCGCACGCCGTCATGAGAGCACCCAAATGGATTGAGATGAAGTTTTATGTGCTGGATTAATTATGAGTTCCTGCTCTGTTGCTACACTTAGGCAGTGAAGGAACACACGTGAAAGGAAAAAGAAACATGGACACAAACATACATACACACACACACACACACACACACACACACACACACAAAAGTTTAAATGTAGAAACAGATGTCCCTGGCATATTGATAACAGTTATTTCAACACCAACGCTGGCTTGCCTTGAAGACTAAATAACAGGGCTCTGGCAGAAGGCCGAGGAGATACATGTTATTCAAGGTTGAGCAGGGACCGCCTTTTATAGCGCCACTACAAGCAGAAATGAGAAGCCGCACTAGCCTCAGAAATGAGAAAACACCTCAGTATCAAGGGACACTTTTTTCCCATCAATATGGAAATCACAAGCATATACCTCTGAAGAGATTTTGCCTAGTCATACTGTAGCAGCAACATCACGGAGTTGCATTTCCGGACAGGTGTTCACCAGATCTGCAAGAGGAAATCAAGATCAAGTCGTCTAAACTGACAGGGAGATGCTGCAGTGAATGTGCCCACTGTGTGCAGCGTGCCCACACAGTGTCTGGCATTACACCTGCCCTGAAAGCAAACCAGGGGTTTCGTAGTGGAAACAGAAGGTAAAAATAAAAGTGGTAATAACTGAAAGGAGGCTGAGCTGAAAGGTCGATGTAAAGTCAAATCTGGCATGATTTGCACAGGGTTTGCAACCAAAGCGAAGCCAAATATTTGGCTTTGATCGCCTCAAACCTTTTGCATAACTCGCTGCTTCCAAACACACGTTCACCAGCAAAAAACGGTCAAATATGTCATGTCATTGTTTTTTTTGGTTTTTTTTTACATAAGCCCTCTAGGCCACATGTTTCAAAGCTTTCCCCATCACGCCAGAAACATTTCCCTGGGAAAAAACACATCGCTTGACTTTTCTTATTCAATAGCGAAAAGATAAGAGAGTTGTGTGTGTGTGTGTGTGAGAGTGTGTGTTTCTCCAGGGAGCTGTCTTTGACTGCATCTCCTCCAAATGCAACTCACAGCCTCTATCTGGTGTGGATGTCATTAAACGAACAGACCTCCAGTTGCATCGAGTATACTGGCATTTGCTCGCTGAGCCGTATTAGACAGCATTTCGACAGCCTTTGAGAGGACGCCAAATTCGATTGTGTTTTGAGTGTGCTGACAGCCAGAAGGAGCTGGCAAGCCCAACAACGGCAGATTGTTGTTTTTCTTGTGTGAATGTATAGTTCATATTTTGACAAGCTCAGTATGTCACCGATGTACAGCATCTTCTTGGAAAAATTATCATTCAAAGATAGAAATATTCTGATTGCTACTTAGACGCGCCATATACCTTTTGGATTGCACAGGGCGATAAGGCCAATAATCATCAGATTTTCTTTGCGGGAAAATATTTGTTTATTTTCTGCAAATTAAAATGTTTATTTGGGCAGAGGAGAGAGAGAGGAAGGGAGAGGACAACAGAACGGAGGAGAGGAGGGATTTTGAAAGTTGTTAAAGTTTGGCTGAAGCGTGCATTGTAATCACAGCCCTCATTTTTACCGTGGTTGAGCAAAATCAATCCCTGCGATTTGTGTGCCCGGCAGACTTCTAACAAGAGCAGCGAGCTGGAAAATAGGTCCACCGTCACCCCACAACACCTGGCTGGTCCAAACACTGCATGGGTGCTTCCTTTGGAGAGCCACATGCACACATACGCACACACACACACACACGCCCACACACACACAGAGACACACACACACAGACACACACAAGCCAGTGGGGGCAACCTTCGGCTTTGTAATCTCAATGGCAATGATGTGGTGTCTGAAAGACTTGTGATTGTCACAGACAGCACAAAGCGGACCAAAGCAGGTTTTTGCTGTGGCTGTAATCTCTATAGAGCTGGAGAAGAATAGCACACGAGCTGAAAATTGTCGGCGACTAGCAGTGCAGTTACATCCTGTTGAACTGTATGAGAAAAAGTAGGACAGATATAAGTCACACAGATCAGCATGTCGAATCTTTGAACATTTTCTCTTGCTGTTTCTTTGAGCAGAATGTCGATGTATTATTGCTGCCTGGGGAGAAGGAGGGTAATGTAACACCTTAAAGAATTTATAATCCTCATTTTATATGGCGTGTCAGTGGTGAACTCTTTTATTCACGGGAACAGTGGAGTTCTGGGACTCCAGCGACAAGAGGGAAGCAATTAGGGTGGGCTTTAAAATTATTACTTCCTCGAAACGTATCTCTCTTTTCCTGGAAAGCTGGGGTTTCTCTCCATACAAATATAACTCTGATTTTAAACACAGACCTGTGGACAATTAACCAAACTTATTGATCATATTTTGGTGATGTGATTTCATATTTATGTTTTAGTTAAACAACGATTCCTTACCATACGTACATTTGGCCATTTTATTCCTTTATTTGATAGAATCAGTAGAAAGAGACAGGGAATCCAGGGAGAGAGTAGGGGAATTACATGCAGCAAACGGTTCCGACCGGCTGGGAATTGAACTGGGAACACGCTGCTAGGAGCTCACGTGCTATGCGCCCTAAACATTCGACTATCAGGTCGCCCCATATGAATTAATCTTTACAGTGCTGACCTGAAATCAACATGTTGTTTTGGTGATTTGAGGCACAGCAATGGAGTATTGTTCTTGGACTTTTAGTTTTCTTATGCACTTGACGCACTTGGGCGTCCTTATGCTTTCATTTGACAACAAAAGTGGAGACGGACAGGAAATGTGGGGAGAGAGAGTAAACGGTACGGCCGCCTGGGAGTCAAACCGGGGACCTGTTGCTCAGCACTTTCTACGCACACATGGGATGCGCCTTAAACGCTCAGCCTTCGGTGTGTCACTTGTTGAACCTTTCTTGCACTTGTTCACACTTTTGAAGTCTAGGCTGTAAATTAGAGGATAAAAAATAATTGGATGACACCACTGCAGCTGAAAATATTTGCCCAATTATATTTCCAACAGCATTTCAAGGTCAAACGCAAACATATGCTAAGGCTCATGGGTCCCCGCAGGTATTTTTTTCTGCAAGGAAAGGGAGTAGATTTTGGCAAGAATTTCCAGTAAATACTAATATCTCAACTCCTTGGCATTTATCCCTTGATGTAGCACATACTGTACAAGACTATTACCTTAATTCTTGTTACCATCTGCCCAATTATGCGTCATATTTTAATATTCTAGATTAGAAAAAAAAGAAAGAAAAAAAAAACAGAAATATTACCCTGTAGGACTTGGATTTAACATTATTCAGCAATGTGACCCTGACTGCCACTTTCCTCTCATATTTCGCAGCGCATCTTGTTATCTAACCTCAAAACTGAGAAAATGCGTGTGCTCAGCTGACTACACGTTTCTTTCTGCAAGTGTGACCTAAATATGCATGAGGTGTTAAATAAAAAAAAAAAAAAGAAAACAACAAAAAAAAAAAAAAGTGGTACCCTGCCGCCACACTGGCTGGCTTTTGTCCATCCAAATCAAATTACTTGTGCCAACGAGGGCAGACCGGCCGTCACAAACAACATGTCAGCCTGCCATAATGGCTCTTTGTAATGGAAACAAATACCACTGATCAACACCGCCATCCACATTCTAAGCTGGTCTAAGAGGCTGCCTTTGTCAAACAGCATATTAAATGACTAGTTATGCCACAGAATGATATGTGCAAACAAGTCTTTTCAGCATTAGAATGAGTGCGATTTTGTGTAATTTTCCAGCTGGTTGGCTGTCAATGTCTTTTCTTTTTTATTCACTCAGAGTGTCTGGTGTGATGTTGATAATGATGATGATAATAACGATTATTGTTGTTGTGTTATTACGCCGAATTTGTGGAAAGTTAGTTGGTTTAAGGGGTTCAAGTGTCAGGTGCAATCATAATACAAACGGCTGATCCATCACTGTGCCGGTTTGTCTTTCTCTTTATCCCTGAGCAGGGTGCACAGCCTGTATCCACTTGCCCCTCCGACTGCAGCCGAGGGATGGGATGGGATGGGAATATCTGGCGCACAATATAATGCATCACCAGTCCCATCAAAGCCCACAATGCAGAACGCTAACCATAACCCAAGCACCTGCCTCTTAGGATGGATCTGTGCAAGCAGGGAGTAAGGATGAGAGCGCGAGAGAGAGAGGGAAGAGACGCAGGGAGAGAGGGAAAACAAACAATTATAAATCATGAATCATGTGCTCGTCATTCCCCGGCTGCAGCTTGAGGTGACTTCAGTTTCAAATTGTTAAAGCGAGATACATAAAAATGAAAGAATTTAAAAAGAAAATGTGGAATCCTGCCTCTTTCAGGCACATCAAAGGACACATTTCTCTTGAGCAGCAGGGGGGTGAAATCGCAAGGCAGACTCAGCTCTCTGGGTCCCTTTCATGAGTTCTCTCCTAACATTACAGATTTAATGAAGTCAAATTACAGCAGGGGTTTCCGAGGGAAGACTGTGACTGAGACATCACTTATAGCAGGAGCCAGTGACTGAGTGACGTGTTTATCATTATTGGCGGTTATCTGCGGAAAAAATGTTAAAAAAATAAATATCACATTACAAGACTATTATCATGTACCAAATACTTTGTACTATTCTTTAACTAATTTTGTGGAAATCAAATCAAAATATTCACTGAATTATGTTCCAATTGCATTGATTTAACTTGAAAAGAAGTAGTTCATATATCAAGTTTAAAGGAGTAGTTCTGGCCTCTCACGCCTGTATTGTAGCCAGCAGCTGGTTAGCTTAACACAAAGACTACAAACAGGGGTAAAGCGTTAGCTTGGCTCTGTTTAAAGGTAACACAATCTTCCTGCAGCCCCTCCAACTGTGTGTTCAGACCAAATGCGAGGCGGAATTGGCAGTATGCAAAGTCAATGGAAAGATTAGATGCGAATCCACCCAGAGTTTGACTGGCACGAATGTGCATCAGCACAAGTTTTATAATGTTTCAACTTGATGGAACATTTTTCTTCCAGAGCTTCATGGATCTGCCTCATAAACATACAGACAGACAGGAAACATAGCGAGAAATAACATGGTGGGAAATAACATGAGGAACTAAAGTTTCTGGAGAGTTCAGTCAGTGGTTGAGCTGCCACACAAACACAAAGAAAGGCACCCTTCCATCGACACTTCCAGTACATCTGTTCCTATGTAGCTTCCAGCTAATGTCTGTATAGTGAGTGTGTTCGCTGTTTGTCCCAGAATATTTCTTCCAGACCAGTTGCGAGGCAAAGGCAGTGACTCCAGGAAGTCACTGGTCCCGGCCAGTTTTTAGGTTTTGTTTTTTTAGTTTTTTTTGTATGGATTAAAGAAACATGACGTGTTAAATACTGTAGTGAGCTTTAGAGGTGGTGGATTCTTTTACCTTTTGACAAAGCCAGGCTCATTGTTTCCCCTATTTCAGGTCTTTATGCAAAGTTAAGACAAATGGCTTCTGGCTCCAGCTACATGTATTTATATGTATATCCACTTATTATTGCACCTTGATGATTTTTTAAATACAAACGATCAATAATACATTGCCCATTTATTTAAGGTCCCATAATTTTACACTTTCCCTGGGTTTTATTTGAAGTGTTGATCCATATGAACATATATTTGTGATTCTAAGAACCAAAAACCATCTCGATGTAGTTTTACATCCCCTCTGGCCTCTCTTTAGTAACAACAGACTTTTCTGAGTGATTGAATAAAAAGATAGCACATTTCAGGTAAATACTAGGAGAAACCAAATCCTGCAAGGTTGGATGGATGGTCCAGGTGGGCGGGGCTTGGGGCACAACTGAGGGCTGAAGTCCTGACGGCTCATTTTAAGGCTCAGTTTCTGAATACAGGCTGAGTGCATTTCTCTGTGGACTGAGCGCTTTGATACTTTGGCAGTTACAATATAGAATCTAGATCTGCTTTAAAATTAAAAAAAAAAAAAAAGACATGTCACAAGACATGTTATCTCACTTTATACACTATGTACAATATGGGACCTTTAAAACACACAGATTCCAGACTGTGATGGGGAACAATCTTGTTAAAAAAAAAATGACCACAGCACACCTATGCAAATTCAAGCCAACCGTCAAAATATATGTTCTGACATCTCCAGGGAGCATGTGTAGCCTAATTTGCAACACGGTGAGGTGACACATGGATGTGAGTGGGGAGGGAGAGCCGTTGTGGCCCGTGGCACAGCTCCCTCCCTCTCTCTCAGTCTCTCCCTCCGCTTCTGTCTCTCGTGATCTCTCTCAAGCCCGCTCCCTGTCCTCCCATCCCCTTTAACTTTTCTCTGCCCCTGTCCCCTCAACCCCTGCACCCCCCTCAGTCTCCCCCGTCCTGCCTCACTCTACGAGCGAGGCCGGAGCTGCTGTGAGTTGCCCTGTTGATGAGGTGCCGTTGATGGGAACTGTTCGAGGCAACAATGAACTTGCACGGGAAGAGGGAAATGAACAAGCGGCTCCACTTATTACGCGACACTTCTCCGCCATATGGTTTACTTTCCTAACAACATTCATTAATGCAGGTGACTGACATTTTATACTGATACAGTAAATTGGGATTCACAGGAGTAGCAACCTTTTCTGGTTGTTGAAAAACATCACCAGTAATATGTTGCATTTTCAAAGCACAATTTTAGTAAGTGCATCAGAAAATGTCAGGAAACAAAAATAAAAAAAAATATACTCACTGAGCTTGATTGTGTAAAATGTCTCTCAGCTATTTGATTCAATTTACCACATTTGATACACTCTCAATTTGAGCTTTTCTCTTGTTTTGAACACGGCCTAAAAGCACAGACTTGAAATGGAAACAAATCCGTCTGAACAACCTACATAGCATCTCCCACCTCTTTTTCAGTTTTTATCTTGTTCCAAATATGGCTTGGAGAGGGCAGCATTCATCACTTGCCAGTGGCACGTCCTAATGAAGCCGTCGTTTGTCTGCCTAATGGCACCTGGGCTCCATCTGTCATTGGCAAGCCGGCGCAGAGACATGCGGCATTCACCTTGCCAGCTCTCGTTCGCTGACAGAGAGGGGATCACGTTCGACCTTACCCCTCACGTGTGTGTGTGTGTGTGTGTGTGTGCCTTTTTTTTTTTTTTTTTGCACGCTGTGAAATCCCTGTAACAACACTACTGTGCAACATGGCCTCTTGCACTTGGCCGACTGAGTGTTTTTGGCCAAAAGAAAGCGTGCCACTGCCTCCGTGCCACAGTTCCCCAATGTGGCTCAGACAGGGAGTGTGACATATGTCTGTGTTATCAGGAATGTGGGGTGGGTGTGCGTCTTTGCAGCTCGACAGCTGGAGCTGGGCTCAGCAGCCTCTCTTATGGGAGCATTTCATGACTCTTGCGTCTACTACACTGCCATGGCCTGAAGGCTGGTTTGACAACAGTTAACCTTGGATTTATCTAGCCCACTGCCTAGCTCAAAAGCACAGAAATACACACACGCTCACACAAACAGGCGCAAACACTACAGTATGCGAACAGACTGAAACAGCTCACTTCAAAGCCCGAATATAGAGTTTTCACACCCTCGTAGAGAAACGTGCATTCAAATACACTTCAAAGGAAAACACTCCTCTCTGTGTTATGCATAGATGTGTTATGCATGCATACAGCACGTACACAGACACACACCTACATACTCATATCATGAAGGCTGCCAATCATCACTTTTTAGGCTTACAACCGAGTCAACCCAGAAAAAGAAAAGATCCTACTTAAGTATTTTTAGTGTAAAAATCCTCTTTCCCATTCATCCTCCCAGTTTGCCATCACTTAGCCAGCCTTATTCGCGTGCCTTCACGCCAGGGGGGCGTGGGGGAAATCCATTACATTACTTTATGATGCTACATCTGTTTAGCCATCCCTGCAAATTAAAGCACCTCGAAGCAGGCTCATCGCTCAGCACACTCAATTAAAATGCCTTGTGCCTCTGCCTTGTGCACAGATATGCTTCCTAGCCAACATTTTTTTTATTTTTTTTTTTATTTTTTTTTTTTATGCTTTTAGTCTGCTGTTGGGTGTGCAGCGGAGAAGGCCTGAGATGAAGTAAAATAGATAAGCGTGGAGAAGAGGGCATTTGTCACGGAAGTAAGTAAATTATAGTTCTATTTTTTCTTTTTCGGTTTATCACTGTGCATACGCTATAGCCCAGAGATTGTGGATGTACAGCAGCGGCCAGGCATGTGAGTGTTTATACACACATATGTATATATATATATATATGCACTTGTGTATGCTGTATTCCTCAAAGTATTGCTTATGCATGGATGTATTCTTGTGGCTCTGTGTAAGGTACGATCACCTTGGAATCATCTGCATTAAAGTGCAGCCATGACGCTGGTGCCGTGGGAAAACATGCTGAATCAGTATGCATGAGGCTGTGTGCAAATGTTTTCAACAGCAAAAGTCAATTGATGTTTTTTTTTTCTAATCTAGTGAGATTTCTGATGAATTACTTTACAGTGGCTCCTTTTCGGAGCATCCTAATCCTGATGTTTTGACTGTACTTGCTTGATTAGTTCAGTAAATCTGAACTGGCTTAATTAGTTGCACAAATCTCCCACCGGATCGAGGAGTACTTATAGCCACTGGACATATCACTGGGTCCCAGTGAGGCGCAAGGATTTGTAGATGAGAAACAGCAAAAAGCACAGTGAGATGTTTTTAAGGAAGAGGACTGTGTTTGAATGTTCCATACTACACATCTCTCTTGCCTCTCTGTCTCGCTTTCTCTTCCTTTCTTCTACAGACCTCTGCCTTATTGAGGCTGACAATGGACAAGAGCGGCATGGCGAAAAGTAATTATGAGGAAAAACTGCATAGCTGCCCACGCAATCATCTGTGTCAGAGGCCACACAACGAAACACAGGGCTTGCTTAAATGAGCCTGACAAGCCCAGAGAATATTAATTTTCTCTCCCCTGATTTTATCTCCTTGCACATGTATTATTAAACCCTTTCTCATCAAGGCCACAATATGAAAGTGATGAATGGTCGCGCAGATTGGCAATGTAGTTCCTAGAGGTGTGTGTGATACTGAGGGAGGTTGAGCTAGAGGTCAGACAACACACACACACACACATGAACAAACATGGTCGAGAGCACAAAGTCACACACACACACACACGCACACACTCACACTCACACACACACACACACACACACAAACACACACACACACACACACACACAGACGCTCCTCCCAGGTGGCTCACCCTGCAGGAGATGGCCTGAGCGGTCTGATTGGGGTGCTGACCAAAATGAGATGGTAGACGCCCCTCTGCCCCAACGGTGAATGGCGGGGACACAGCCTGTAATAACCGCCACTTATGTGCCCTCGCACAAACACACCGACGTACACAAACGTACGAGGAATTGGCTGCACTGCAGTGCAAAGAAGTCAGAAGTTAGAATTACAGGTTTGCCCTCCTGATTGCAGACCCCTTGGAGTGTGCAAGGCTCTGCCAGCTCCATGCAGGTACACACAGACTCATTACACAGTGTTCAGGCCCAATCAGTCCAACTCGAGGGTTCTGAAAGGGATCATAGATGGGTGTGCTGTGTCTACAGAGGGAAATATATATTTTGAACAAGGCACTCACCTTGCTTCCTGCCTTAAATAGAAACCTGGAATATGATCTCACCTACTTCAACATGACCATGTTCAGTTTCCAAGCGATACACATACTTTATGTTCTGTAATATTGCCGTGTTGTTATGTGCCAGCTGTCAATGTCACTCAAGGTACTAAATCGCAATTGTGAAGAAAAAGGTTGCGCAAGTCCATATTCAACATTGTCTGGTTCATTTGTTTTGGAGATGGACGGTTGTTCACACACGAGAGGAGTCTTCACAGAGAGCATGGTGTCCCGTTCAATGCACAGCAGATGAAAATGATATGATCTGGAAGCACATTTTTGCACAGCACAAATTGGTACTGTGGAAATGTCACAGCATAGCATAGCATTGCACTTTACACTAAGCCATTCTAGGACAAATGTATTGGGACTAATAAACTGGCACATTGTGCTAATGTCCGAATAATCCATATAAATTACGCAAAGCAAACCGCAGCTATATGGTGTGCGATCATGAGATATTCTGCTAGCATCATTATACAGGAAAATAGAGATGGCAAATAATGTGTCCCCACGCTTTCAATCTGTCAGATCTCCATGTATTAAACATATCATTTCCCTCCTTATGGCCTCACTCCGACTCGCATCCCTGTGCGATTATCTATCTCAGCTGTCAATCTTCACCACTGGAGTTTACGTGAGTGTGTAACATCGTCGGAATACCGAACACATACATGCACAAGTATCCACACACACACACACACACACACACACACACACACACACACACACACACACACACACACACAAATGAAGAAGATATGGTTTCACCAGAAAACTACATGATGATAAGAGGCTTCCCGAGCAGCAGCAGACATGAGAGGAAAAAAAAAAAAAAAAAAAAAAAAGAGAATCGTTTCTTTCATCTGATATCACAACAGATCCCAGCAAGGGGGAATGTGCTGTAGTAGGAAGGCTGAAAAGATAGGGCAGGAACATGGTGTAGCTAAAATTAATAGCAAGGCTGCCGTTTGAAAGGCTTCATTGAGTTTCTCTCGGCTGAATCCTTATTGGCATCTCAAAAGTAACTTCAGAGTTCACACTGGAAATGAAAAAAAAAAAAAAAAAAATCAGGACCTAGTTTAACATGTGTGAGTTGTCATTCATGTTGGAAAGTATTCACCATCTTGAGAGTTCTCAACCTTCAACTCGTACACAACATGACCACATCTACGGCCATGCTAGCCGCTGTGTGAGGATGAACCTTTGCAAAGGGATGCTTTGAGCTAAACGCTAACATCAACATGCTAACCCAGTCGCAGTGACAACGCTAACATGCTGATATTTCTAAGGTATGTTTAGGTTTTATGTTTTTCTACTTGCCATCAAACACACAGTACAATAGTGTCATTGCTTTTTTTTTGGTATTTGGTCATAAGCCAAAATAAACATTTGATGTGATAGTAGTGCTAGGTTTAAAGTCAGAGGACCACCCAAGTTATTACAATACATCCTGAGGGGAACATGAATGCATGTACCAAATTTCACAGCAGTCCAGTGGCTGTGGAGATATTTCACTTATAAGTAAAAAATGTTAACTTGATGGTGGTGTTGGGGGGAGGGGTGGGGGAGGGGGGGGTGGGGGGGTAAGCAGAGCCCAGAGCAGTAATATCCAATCATCTGGGAACCATGTATGTCTTCTGTACCAATTTCTTGTGCTATTCCATCCAGCAGATGTGGACACACTGTAGTGCCTGAGTGATCAGCTGCTGTGTTAAATGTAAAGACAATTTTCTCAAAAAAAGCCTCAGCCACAGTTGTTCAGATATTTTGGACCAAAATAGGTGGACTGATTGACTTAGCGTGGCTAAAGAAAGATTGCATGTAACATCTCTGACACCACCTACAGGTATGTGACGGGAGGATTTGAGGGCTGGATTTGTATTTTCCACACCTGCTGCCTCACTGGACGCAACGACTCCTGGTGCCAAAAAAGTCAAACTCGAATTAAGGAGTCATCAATGGTCCATCGACTGAACCGACTCATCACAGATTTATATGCTTCCTTTCTAGCATCTTACAACTTATAAAACATCAATGTTTTTTCAAGGATTGGAATACTTGTAACAGGCAACCATTGATTTATCCTTGTTCTGCTCACTTATTTCCATCAAACAAGTATTCCAGTCTTCTAGTTTCCTGCCTGTTGTTTTCCTGTACAGTGATAAAAAGTAAGAAGAAAACTTCAAAGACTGTCAGTATTGTGTAAAGTGGCTGTTAAAGAACGTTTTCTGGCAGAATTCCAATGGTTTGCCGTTTGAGGGGCTGTGTGGAAAGTGAGACCAAGGTCATTGTCAAATTAAGAACAGTTCAGCATCTCTGCTGAGACGCAGTCCTTGTTTGTTACGGCTATTCTTAACCGAGTACTTCAGCCAAATTAGGGTCGCACATAAACAAAGTCACAAATAAAATTTGGTTAAAGAATCTTCAAAAGTGTTGACACAAAAGTGGAACAAAAGAACCGACATGAACAGTACTCCTCAAGTTTATTGCTGAGCACCATGGTGAGAAATCCGTGGATGGGGTGGCAAAAAAAATAGTCTCAATTAAACTCAGGATCGCCCGTTATAGCGGTCGGTTTAGTTTGCTCCGGGAAGTGGTATCCTCTAGTCGATTCCTTTACCCCACCCTCCCCTGCTGAGCGCTGCGACTTTAGAATCCTTTCAAACTGTTGCAGGCGGCGCAAATAATCCATAAAAAGTGGTTATTTTTTATCAAATGTGTTCACAAATTTTGACTATCAGTACGCCATGGTGAATACTAGAGCTTCGTGCTGCAGCTTTGTGAATCCGAGAGTAATATAAGCTCGGTATGTGGTAGCCAGGCAGGGTGACATTGAGTGGTCGGAGCCGCTGAATATGGATCCGCTACCAAGTGCTATACAGGTATCCGATGTAAGTGTTATTATGTGAAACGCATCTTGTAGTATCAATGTCATATGAGACTAACATTACAATTAATTGGAAGCTGACCCTGTGCTTGTTAAGAGTCATGTGATTATAACTTAAATAGTGATTGCGGTGTCTTTAATGAGCCCTTGGGGATCATCGTGATACATTGGGGAAAATGAGACAGAGGAAGAGGCAGTAGAGGATTATCAAAATGGATGGCGGAGTGAGTGGTCAGAAGGTTGATAATGCTCGGTGTCTAGACACATGTCAGTATCTACGTACGCTCATGTGAGGTGGAACGTGAATTTCAGTAGATTGTACAGTGATTTAATAGCTGAATGAG
Organism: Seriola dumerili; assembly: GCF_002260705.1. Lineage (NCBI taxonomy): Eukaryota > Metazoa > Chordata > Actinopteri > Carangiformes > Carangidae > Seriola > Seriola dumerili. Next base: position 6,531,218 of record NW_019174280.1, read on the forward strand.
CTCGCCTGTGAGCGTGTGAAGATATGCCATAATATATAAGTTTTATGTATATGTATGTTTCTTGAGTGCCCTTTTGGTGTTGTGTCCAATTTTCCTGTCCTGTTTTGCTGTAACAGTGACTCAAGGAGCAGTTATGGTGTCACCCCAAAAAATATTTTACATTTTAATAATATAATAG